>NC_056743.1:1109591119-1109618619 GCF_019279795.1 Protopterus annectens | reverse complement strand
TGCAGTTTTAAAATGAAAAATGTCAGCAAAAAGAAAGAAAAATCTCAGAGAAACATTTCCCTGGACCTTGGTTTGATTCCTACAAACATTCATTTACACACTGTATATAACATTTAAGAAATCACTTAACCCGAACCAAACCTGGAGATCATTTTGAAAAAAATTGAAAACAGACATATAAATGTTTATGTCTTGAAAATGGTGTAGATAGATCATTTTCAATTTCTCTATGCAGTTTTCTTGTCTTGTAACAATTCAGTGTATGATTGTGACAACATGGAAAATGTGCTTTATCACTTAAAGTTTTTAGCAGGCAAGAGGGCTGTGTAGTAAGTAGATATGTAGGGTACTTGTGCTCTGATAATAAAAGAACAATTCATCCATCCATGCATTCATTATTTATCCATCCATCGATTCATCCATCCATCCGACAACCATTTTTTCTCACTTTTGCACATGGGGTGGGGGGGTCACATCAACAGTGACAATCATCTAGCGACAATGTTCTGTGTTCTCACTGCTGGGTAGCTAGCCCTACCTCAGTTGCTCTGCCATACCAAGCACACCCATGCATACAGATACCTATGGTCAATTTAGTGTGTCCTTCTACAGTATGCCTTTGGAATACAGCAGTACTATTCATGCATCATAGACACTAGTCTAGATGGAGAATCTCTAGAAAAAAATGCATATTTCAGAGTATATTTATGCCATGTACATATGTGTATGCCACTGGGACCTTTCCTGCTACTTGAGAAAGCACCATACGCTATTGTAAGTGA
This sequence comes from Protopterus annectens, assembly GCF_019279795.1. Lineage (NCBI taxonomy): Eukaryota > Metazoa > Chordata > Ceratodontiformes > Protopteridae > Protopterus > Protopterus annectens. The sequence goes on along the minus strand of NC_056743.1, from coordinate 1,109,617,837 downwards.
GTTTTGCTACCACATTCTGCCCTTTCCTCCTTTCTGGAATTGAAGGGATGCCTCCCAGCTATGCATCTTAATGGAATCTACTATAAGACGCAACATTTAGAATTTATTTATTATTGATTTATTTATTTATATTTGTTTACCAGGGTAGTGCACTGATCTGAATGGACCATTTGCAGGCACAGCTAGGGTGAATAGAATCATAGAAGAATGAGCAAAACATATTTACAGATACAATGCTGTGTTAGAAAATAAATATATTCCACAACCAGAGGTCCATTCCACAAGTAAATAAGTTAGGATTAAGCAGGGAACTTCAGGAACCAGGGCAAAACAAACAAAGGCATTGGTTTTCTTGTTTCTTTCTTAACAGAGGTAGGTATATAAAAAGACCCCCGCTGTTTGTAACTGTGTCTGGAGATGATGCAGGAAATTTGTTCTACTCAGTATCACATTAACTAAACAACAACAGACAGGGAAGTCAGGCTGCTTTTTTCTTTCTTTCAGGCAACATTTCCCAGTTACACTATTTTGACATACCCTAAAGCTTGGATTTCTTCTTCTGTAACTTCAAATTTATTGTAGCAAATCTTCTGCAAGCCTTGTGTACCCTTAATCCTGAAGATCATTTCTTTTTTGTAATTGTTTTGTTTTTGCTATATAGGTTGTGACTTATACATTATTGTGGGTAACCCAATCACTGCCTTTTCCTTTCATCCTTGCCTTTTCCATTGTTGTTCCTAATTTGCGGCGTAATGTCCCATTCATCTCTTCTTGTGCCATAACATGCACCACTTAGAAGGTCTGAGAAAGGAGGTTAGATTTCCCCATTACCGGTGAGCTTTTATATTGACTGAAAACACATCAGTTTAGTAACCGTTTATAATGAAAGTACGAAGAGTACTACATGCCCCCATTTTATTCCATATCTTGTCATGTGCAGGCTGCTAGCCCACATACAAACAAATGCATGTGTGCATTGCTGATGTAATTGCTGGCCTTACTGCTGTACTGCCCAGTCCCTGATAGATGATCACCATTGCCAAGACTACAGATCATCTGTCCCGGCCTGTGTTTGATGTTTGTGCCCCACCCCAGCCCTTCCTGGCAGCCTCCGCTCATTATGCAGCTAAAGCTATTGGCACACAGTAAATGAAACTCAGAGCCATTCATACAAAAAGTAATCTGATGAGTCTAGTTTATACTGTGCCTTATCATAATCCTCTGACCTCAGTGCCATCACAGAGGTAAAAACTTGTGACCCTTTTTCTTAATGGATTCTATTTTTTTTTTTTGCAAGTGTTCCTTTTGGAATGCTTGTTTTGTTTCTTTCAATTCCTTTGCTGTCGTGATTAATTCTGGTCCTTTTATTTTCATAATTGTGTTTTAAAATAATCTCTAGTCTTTCATACTTCTGTATTCTACTGATACGTCCCAACACTTTGTTTTAATTTCAGAACCAATTAAAAGGTTTCATGCCTTGTTATGTATGTATTATATCAGTGGTTTTATTTAGTGATTTGGAGTTAAACATTTCAGCTTCATGTAAAACGTTGGCATAGTGTTTGTTATTTTATAGCTTCTTCTCTGTCTCGCATGGAAAACTGTGGCAAGCTGCAAACATTCAAATATTAATACGGCCTACTGACACCAGGCAGGGATTCACCTACTGACAGTGATCTAAGTTTTAGCAGCAGCTCAGGCATGGTAATAGATGGGGACATAAAGAATTTGACAGTTTGACCATCCAGGGACTGAGGTGTGGTGGAGGTACATTGATTGTTTCCATTATTAGTAACGTCAACAGTGAAAAGAGTCTGGACAGTAAGCTGGGGGGTCGAAGTGGGAACATACCCTTTCAAAAGTGAGGATCACCTTTCCACTCCATCCATTGCACACTGCCCTGAAAGCATGCTGCATAAATCCTAATGTAGGATAAAGGGCTGTATAATAAGAAAACTCTAAGAAAGTAGCATGATGCAAGCCAAGACGTCCATCGTCTGACTCTAACACTGTGAGTGCTCTGGACATTTATGATCTTGAATGGGCAATGGGCAGGTACAGGAGTCAGAAAAAGGGTATTTTGATGCAATAAACTGAAACCTGTGCTTAAATGTAATGACAATGCCAGTGTTTGCTTCATTGTGGGAACTCAGATTACAATATAAGAAGGAAGAAAGACAAACAACTGATGTAAACATTGCAAAAAGTTCCATTTAAAAGGTGTATACGATAATATGCAAACACCATGTTAATTATTTCATACTTGGTGTTACAGGCGTACCATTTATAGATGTTAAATAGGAGAAAACAGTGTAGTACTCATAAGAGCATTCATAGGCTCTTTTTAATGCCTCTCTACAAAACTGCCAATAAATGCAAGTGTTAGCCTGAGTTGCTATCAATAAGAACTTGTGAAACTTTATTCTTATAACCTTTAACCCCACTTTTTAATACCAGACTTTCAACATTTTCATTGCTGACATAGTCCAATCAGGATCATGTAAAACATAATGGTTTTGTAGCAGGCATATCCATAGGAAGATAGAAACATACTAGGCAACTGAACAAAGAGGCCATAATATGCCTGGCTATATACACCTTTAAACAGACAAACTTAAAAGGTTATTGCCACCCTTTTTAAGCACTTAACAGTGTTCACCTCCCAAATTGTGCAGGGCTGCACCTGATAACCCTGGTGTAGATTTATGTTTACCCATCCAGTTATCAAGACTAGCCTTAAAGGTGGCCAAAACAGTACTTTACTTGACTTGTGGTGGCAGCTTATTCCACAGACAAAGAAAAGATTGGTTTAGGAACCTATCCCTGCACCTCCTTTATTTGTTGGTGTATATTTAGGTACCTAGTACAGGTATTTGTAGATCCACTGGATTTGAGAAGAAAAAGGGACTGGGTCCCTTATGGCTCAAAATATGAGACACAGGTCACCACTCAGCAACATATAGGCTACTGAGTATAAGGCGAATTGTAGTAATCTAGTGGGGTAACATAGGCTGCTGAGTGTAAGGTGAATTGTAGTAATCTAGTGGGGCATAACATGTAGGCTGCTGGATATAAGAAGAATTGTAGTAATCTATTGGGTTAACTGAATGATTTAAGACCTTTAATTTTCTTGGATAGAAATATTTGGACTTTTTCAGTTGAGCAATATCCTTGGATTTGTACACACCAAAGTGGATATTTATTCCTACACATTTTTAGTGTATAGTTCTGTCAAGGGGAAACATTTTTAAACCACTAATTCCCTTTTTTATCCTTAGGTTGTGTTATTTAGATGCTTTAAGCCTCTTTTGAATATTGTTACTTGTGTGTCTGTGTGTCTTTGTGTATGTGTGTACGTGTGTGTGTGTGTATTTATGTGCTGAGAGGAGACGCATATTGGTAAAAGTTCTTAAATCACAAATAAGAAATAACAGAGACCTTTACCTGCAGGCAGACTTCAACCTAAAATATTTAAAGTCCTCATGTGAATTACAGTAGTTCCTAGATATGCACAGGATTGTTCACAGTATGACAGTGTTATGGACCCAGAGGGTGTGTGTGTTATTTTCCAAACTGCCAGCATCACAAGCTGAACATTCACTTCTTTCATGTCCATTACAGTTGTTGGAATAAAAATACCTACCCATCCTTTTGTGAAAACTTAAAAAATATGGATACTGAAAGTAAACAAGAACTTTTTGTTTGCATGTTTCCTCATCTAGAAGTTAAGTTCCACATTTATGATCAAATGACTGAAAATGCAAAATCAGGTGTTGTTTCAGTGAACACGTTTAGTTGAAAAGGCACTTTCCTGACACAAAATAAAGAAAAAAGGGGTTTCATGATACAAATCCCTCTACACTTCCATGCAGGGGAAGACCTCTTGCACCCCTTACTTCATTATTATCAAGGTCATTAAACCACATGAAGAAATAGGCCTATTCTCCTAAAATGAACCCCCCTCCCCCCAGATATCAGTAAACAGCTACTCTCCTTCCTGACTAATAGTTTCTGTGTTTCCTCATTCCTCCAGCAGTTTGTGCAGGTGATGGAATGATGTCGACCTCAGTCTCTTGGCATTGCTGCTGCTTCCAGCTGAGTAAAACCCACAGCTGTTAATGCTCTACATTGGGTCCACTGTACCCTAGCAAAATCTAAGCAGGGACATCTGTTTAAGCTAAAAAGAAAAACAAACAGACAACAATATAAAAAATAAATAATTTATCTCCCAAGGGACATCTGTTTAAGCAAAAAAAAGAAGAAAAAAACAAACAAACAAACAACAATATAAAAAGAAATGTATCTCCTGAGCTTATTTGGCTGATGAACATGAACTTTTTATTTGTACAGCTGGTGGGAGATTTTTAATATGTAACCCTTTCAATTATTGCTGTTGTGTAGTGCATTCAAAACAGTTATTACACTGCAGTATCTGGAAAAAGACAAATCTGTTAAGCTCTTCTATAGTTTAAGATTTGAACTTAACAAACGTTAAATGACCCCTGTTTCAGTTCAGGGGTTACGTTAGACAGTTAAAACTGCCAGTACTAGCAGCAGAACAAACAACAGCTCTGCCAGCTATGTGTGCCGGTAATGTGCTCTTGATATTGTGGAACCTAAGAGAGGGTGTCACTGCTGTTTTCACAGTGCTCACTAAATACTTCATAACTTTGAAAGCCAGCAAAAGTAGCACTTTTTTTGTATCTTTTAGTACATGGAGCAGGTAAAGCTCCATGCACTACAAAGAATTATGGTTTGGTCTCCAATTATAACCCTTCATTATGTGTTCTTGACATGTATGCCAAGATTCACATCTCGAGGTTCACTCTCGAGGTGAATTTCTTGGCATCCATCTCTTGAACACATAATAAGCAGGTCATCATTGCAGATCTCCTCATAATCCTCTATATTTTTAACAGTTTTGCTTTGTCATGTTTTTTTTTTCATATATGAGTAGCAGTGGCGTCCTTCATGATGTTTACACAGCAATGTTTGTAACTAATCAGAAGTTGCTTAGACGTTATCTTTATCTCAGTCACTTTATTTGTCTATTTTCATTTTGTTAACTGGGAAGATCCTAGTGAGCTTAGGGGTCCCTCTTTAAGGGAGATGCACGTTAATAAATCTTGAAAAAGTTGTTGAAAAAACTGCACTGTTAATATACAATATTATAATGTTTTTGTAAGCTAAGACATGCATGATGATTCATAGTAAACAAAGTACAGTGCAATGTATATCTTTAAACATCGGTATTAAGCGAATAGAATAAAGTATTGTAGTTTTTGATTATTTCATCTTTGCAGAAATATAAAGTTATATTCCTAGTAGTAGTATAAAGCATCATAGCATTCAGGTGTTATATGAACTGAATTAGTGGATGCACAAAATAAGAAATCAAAAGATACACAATGAAACAAAATACAACAAAACAGTAGCTAATGGGTAAAATTTAACATCATAGTAATTTTCACAAAACATCTTGCTGTCTGTAAGCAGCACTCCGCTATTACTGATTTTGATGATCTGTACCCTATATTTACAACAGAGTGGACTTTGTACCATTGTGGGTAACCTATGAGATTTGTTTTGGTTTACACAACCCAAAATGGCTGAATAGCATAGTGTGCCTTTGGGTACGCAACATTAGAGTTATCAATGCTTACTGTGTCCCCACAAAGAAGTTTGCTCTGCCTTAATAGGCCACCAGCTTCCCAGTACAAAACCGCAATTTCATCTACATTAACCAGATTTTTCTTGGAGAGACACACATTTTAGAAGTAATATATAAAAACTCCCATTATATAGCCAAGACATAGTTTTCAGAACTTGTCTTGAATGTTGTAAGTTTGTCTTTAAATGTATAGTGGAATCCCTGATTCCCTAGATTACTGTCTGTCACTGTTACTTAAAGGTTATTATTTTCAGCAGTGAGTGTTACCTGTGTATAGCTTAAAATTCTCTTCTCCTGTTTTTCTGCAGTAGACATTCCCTATTACAATCTGTCTTCTTAAGCCCTGGATATCCTGTTTAAAACATTTTGACAAACCCATCCCGAGTAAGCAGTTCTTTCTTTTGTTCTTCCTGCATTCATTTTGAATTCAGTCTGAGCTGGTGTCTTTCACCCCCCCAGACCACCTGACCCAGCTGCTGTTGTTTCCTTTGCCATGGTATGTAGTAATAGAGCCTCTTCCTAGACATGAAGAGTGCAGGATTTGTGTTTATTTAATTGTGTGTGTCAAGTAACTTAACACAGGTGGATTAAGCCTTCTCATTATTAATTATGTGGCCTACAAAAAAAAAAAAAAAAAAAAAAAGAAAAACAGAGGCCAACAAAGGTTCAGTGACCAAAGGCAGATTTTCTGTTGCAGTAGACAAGGGGACTCTGATGCAGACTCTGCAATGTTATTATGTACTCACTGCAAGTGAAATAGTATATATGCAGGCTTGAGTTACATATGCGAAATGAACCTCAAAGGAACAATTAAATTAAATTTAAGAACTAGGCAGTGACTGAAAACTAGAGCAAAAACCGAAATAAGCAACATCTTCATTAAATACATACAGACTTCAAAAAAGTAAAATGCCTGCTGTTTCTTCTACATTTCTCTAAAACAGCTAAACTTTTGAATTTGTTAATTATTTCTCTAAATGCATATTCAGTTTTTGCTTTAAAGCATTCTTTGATTTAATCAATACTGATTTATGGACCATTTTATTCACTGACCTCCATGTAAAATTAAGTATACATACATATCGAAACTTCACTAGCACCAAGTGAGTTTCTTTACTTGAGTTGTGGACTGAACCACAGAGCCCCATTGTAGCCACAGTCAGATAACACTATTTTGTTAAATGAGTTGCTCAGATTCATAGACTGGACAAATGGGGGATGAGTGAATCCAACCCTGGACTACAAGATAAGGTCTGTTAGCACTTCATAGCATTAATCCTCTGTGGTAACTGCCGCACAATGATGATGGAGATGTTCATCGTGTTACCAGTCATTACACTTGAGTTATCCTGCCGTCAGGCGGTCCCACAGTCGGCCTGAGTTCCAAAGTCTTGGTCTGGCGTTGGTTGCTGTCACTTCTTCCCTGATGTCAGTGTGACAGGGGTATATAAGATGCAACTGACTCCATTTTCTTCAGTCTTTCTTGCAGCGCGGTGCCCGAAGCAACAGCAGTTCGCAAGTGCCGGTCAGCAGACTCCTGAGATTTTCATTCCGAATCCAGAACCGAAGTCTTCTATAAAGCTAAGTACCCCGTTGGGGAAACTTTTTCTTGCCTCAGACCGATGTCAGTAAAAGTTAATAACTGTATTTCTTGTGGGAAGCAAATACCTCATAAGGATTTCCATTCCTATTGTATCCCATGCCTAGGCCCAGACCACGACGTCACAGGTTGTCGGTTTTGTGCTAGGTTTAACAAGCACACTATTAAACATTGGTTTGATTTTGCCCGACATTATTTTGGCAGAAAATTCAATTATACCATGCCCTCGGAACTACTGACGACCAGAATACACAAAAAGTGCAAAGACAAGGACAGGCATCTGAAGCCCAAAATTGACAACGAAGCCTCTTCTAGGCCAGTCGCCGTTCTCCGGTTTTCAGCGAGGTGCCTTCGCAGCCCCTGACAACAACATCTTTAGAACCTCAAGCTGCCTCTGACTCCCAAGTGGAGATGGCTGGGCCTTCGGATGCACCAGATTTATAGCCTACCGAGACTAACCCTTCAGAGGGATCCGGAGTAGCTGAACAACTCGTAGCTTCAGAGGGTGTTTTCAGACTTACTCAGTTAACTATTACATTTTCTGCTAAGTCTAAAACTCCTTTAAAAACAAAAAAACAAATTCAACATTCACCAGGACAGGCCTCCATGCCTAAGAAACAAATGCTCAAAATGGCCGAAGACTTAATCACTCTGATCAGGGGGTCCCATCCCCCTCCTGATAAAAGTCCTAGACAGGATGCAGACTATGACTCATCCGACCAGGTATCCATCTCTTCAGATTCATCCTCATACCTAGGATACTCTTTACCCCCTTATGAGGATTCTGATGCTGAGGAATCAATTCCTTCAGCCTCTCCACCAGAGGACTACTCCTTTGGGGAAACCTTGCATACTATGAGGGAGCATTTCCATTCGGAGGGCCAGGAATATTTAGAATCCAAGAAAAGGCTCAGAGATTTCCTTTTATTACCTTAACACAGACCCCTTGCTATTCCGCCATTGTTAGACATTGTGGATGATGTGTATACTGAATCCAGTTTAAATCCTGATTCTTTACCTCCTGCTCCAGTTAAGCCTGACAGATACTACAGAGTCCCTGACTCTCACAAATTTCTTTATAAAAGCCCTGCTGCTGACCCTGAAACTATTAATCAGGGCCCCAAAGGGGTAAAGGCCTCCTCAGCAAAGAATCCAGTCCCCTCTGACAGAGATTCCAGAGCATTAGACAGATGGGGGAAGAAAGTATATACATCTGCAACTTTAGCAATGAGGGCCTTAAATTGCCAGTTTCACATGCTAAAATACCAACAATATTTGATGTCTCAGTTGAAACAAAAAAATGCTTCCAAACTCAGATCCTCCTAATCATAAAGAAGTGCAGGATTTATTGCATGCAGCTGAACAAGTGGGAAAACATACTTTGCAATGAGGTTTTGACTCATTAGAGGCCTACTGTATGGCAGCAGTTACAGGATCTGTCATTAGAAGACATGCTTGGTTAAAAGAACAGACGTTACCAGATCATGTTAAAGCAAAATTATTGGATGCACCTTTGCAGCAGGATGTTTTATTTGGAGTTAAGGCAGAAGAGGTATTAAAGAAAATGAAGGATAAGGCAAAATCTATGCAAATGGTGAAGGATTTCTTACAGGTTCAGCCTCCTCGATTTAGCAGAAATTGGCCAACAAAGAATTGGTCCTTTCCAGTTACAGACAGACCTCAAAGGGGCAGATACAGACGTCTAAGAGGTAGAGGTCAACCACAAGGTCTTTACAGGCCTCGACAATGGGGTGCATCAACCCAGAAAGTAGGGGAAGACAGGCCTCAACCTTACAAAAAACAGCCCCAATGACTTCCCACTACAGCTGCCAAACAGTTCTCTCTTGGCAGCCCCCTTGGGAGGAAAACTGGCACTTTTCTGTCACAATTGGCATATGATCACCAAAGACAAATGGGTTCTCAACATTGTATCTCAAGGTTACAGGTTCCACTTTCACACTCTGCCAAGGTTAAAAGGAATGCCAAATCTGCCACCAAATCAATGGGCAGAGGCTCAAAGACAAATTACAGCACTCATGGACATGAGAGCTATTCAAAAGGTACCAACACAGGATCAAAGACAAGGAGACAAGGATTTTACTCAAGACTCTTTCTGGTTCCCAGAAAGGACAAAGCCTGGAGGCCCATTCTGGATCTTTCTTCTCTAAACACTTACCTGGATGTTCCAAAATTCAAAGTGTTGACACTACAGCAGCTTCTTCCCATGCTGGGCAAGAAAGTTTGGCTCGTAACTTTGGACCTCAGGGAGGCATACCTGCATGTCCCTATCAGACAAAATTGCAGAAGATACCTCAGATTCATAGCTGGTTCAATGCACTATCAATTCTCTGCACTGCCCTTTGGCTTATCTACTGTGCCCAGGGTCTTTACAAAGTGCCTGGCACCAGTAATTGCATTTTGCAGACAGAAAGGAATTCAAATTTATCCGTACCTGGATGACTGCCTAATTCAAGAAGAGAGCAAGGACATTCTTCTAAAGCATCTGGCGTTTGTAAAAAAGTTATTAAGTTGCCTAGGGTACACAGTAAACGAAAAGAAGTCAAAACTAGTGCCCTCACAAGAGATAATATTCCTGGGTGCTAGCTTGAATGCAACGGCCCAGATGGCTTATCACTCAATATTTTCAGTTGATGACAACAAAGACCCAACTCCCTGCAAGAAAAATTCTGCAGGCCTTGGGTTACATTGCATCTTGCATACTACTAATTCCATATGCCAGACTGCATATGAGGAAACTACAATGGTACCTAAAGAGTGTCTGGTCTCAACACTGTCAAAGTTTGCAAACAGTAATACCACTAATTCCTTGCCTTCAACAGGAGTTTCGATGGTGGGCTCAAGCATGTCACCTCAACAAGGGACAGCCTTTCACTCAACCCACAGCCAGGCAAACACTGGCAACAGATGCATCGGATTACGCCTGGGTATCACACATGGCAGGAAAATGTATTCAGGGCAAGTTGCCCACAGAACAAAGTCATCATCACATCAATCAAAAAGAGATGCTTGCTGTACAAAATGCCCTTATATATTTCAAGGACCTTCTGCATCCAAGACAACTACTACTAAATTCAAACAACACCACAGTTATGTGGTACATAAACAAGCAAGGGGGCACTCATTCTTATCCCCTCTGCAGACAAGCCATGACCTTGTGGAACACAGCTCTAACCTATCAAGTTCATCTACAAGCACAATTCCTGCCAGGAGAGAAAAACACACTGGCAGGCGACTTAAGCAGAAACATCATGGATCTGGACGAGTGGAAATTACATCCACAAATATTCAGAATGATAACACAAAAATGGTGGAGCCCGGACATAGATCTGTTTGCATACCCAATGAACTTCCAGCTACAGAAATTCTGCACAAGGACTTACCACCCACAAGCATGGAAAATGGATGCCCTCTCATTCAGCTGGAAAAACCTACAAGCATATGCTTTCCCACCACTACCTCTCCTTCCAAAGGTACTCATAAAAGCCAGGCAAGAAAAGCCAAGGATGATCCTGATTGCCCCAGACTGGCCACGCCAGCACTGGTACCCAATCTTAAAGAACTTAGCACAAGGTCCACCCTGGATTTTACCTCAAATCCCACATCTTCTGACTCAGCACAACAATCAGATACTTCACAGCCAGTTAAAGACTTTAAACCTGGCTGCATGGCAGATTCCTTATTCAAGCAAGCAATGCCTCTCTCCAAAGCTATTATGGATGTCATTCTGGAGGGCAGAAGGCCTAGCACCAGGAAAGCCTATTCAGGTAAATGGAAGAGATTCTGTGCCTGGAACCAGGCTCATAGCCTTGACCCTCTTGTCCCAAATATTCCTCGGATACTACAATATTTAACTGAGATGCTGGACAAAGACCTCTCCTTTTCATCCATCAAGATCCACGCCTCAGCCATCTCTGCTCATTACAACACGGACCCACCTATTTTTTCTAATCCTTTGCTAAAACAGTACCTCAGAGGGGCTAAAAACATAAGACCACCCCGTAGAGCACCAACTCCAACTTGGGACCTCAACTTCGTGTTGGAAAAGTTAACTTTACCTCCTTCTGAGCCAGCTAACTCAGCAGATTAAAATATGTCTCTTGGAAAACTGCTCTGCTCCTGGCAATAACCTCAGCACGAAGAGTTTCAGAATTACAGGCACTAATGGCAGTGGAACCTTTCATCATTTTCCACCAAGACAGGGTGTCTTTAAGAACAAACCCTACTTTTATTCCAAAGGTGGTATCAAAGTGTGGCTCTAAACCAAACTATTCACTTGCCAACTTTTTATCCAAACCCACAAAATAAAGGGGAGATACTTCTGCATTTTTTGGACATACACAGGCAGTTACGCTTCTACTTGGACAAAACCAAAGCTTTCAGGAAAACTGAGCAATTGTTTGTAGCATATGCTGCAGGAGCACAGGGAAAAGCCATTTCTAAACAGACCATTTCAAAATGGATAGGACACTGTGTACGTTTCTGCTATACACACCATGAGAAAACTGTACCTAACAGCATTAGGTCTCATTCCACCAGGGCAATAGCCACTTCAACTGCCTATCTCAGAGGAGTACCTACCAAGGACATTTTGGAAGCAGCAACTTGGAGTTCTGTACATACCTTTACCAAGCATTACCATCTGCCTCTTTACTCTAAATCCAGAGCTGGCTTTACCACTGCAGTGCTGCAGGGCTTTATAGCCACCCCTAATGCCTTATTGAACCAGCCACCCTACCTCAGCTTTGGGATTCTACCCAAGTGTAATGACTGCAGCAGTGTAACATGATGAACATAGTACAGTTTTGTACCTATCATAAATGTAGATGTTCGAGTGTATACACTGCTGCAGTCCAGGTTACCCTCCCTCCTTCCCCTCTTACTTGCTTACTACCTATGGGGAGTATTTCCTGGTAACTGAAAATTTTTGATTGCTTTTCGTATGTATGTTTTATTAGCAATTTGCATTGCTTACCTTTTTGGGGGCACCTGACATCTGGGGCAAGGAAAAATGAAGAAAATGGTGTCAGCTGCATCTTATATACCCCTGTCGCATTGACGTCAGGGAAGAAGTGACAGCAACTGACGCCGGACCAAGACTTTGGAACTCAGGCCGACTGCGGGACTGCCTGATGGCAGGATAACCCAAGTGTAATGACTGCAGCAGTGTATACACTTGAACACCTACATTTATGTAGGTACAAAACTGTACTTTTTTTCATCCTCCTATCTAAACTGACAACATGTTTTCCAGGATGTGATAGTATAAACACTTGGCACCTAGTCATTGCTTCTGGTACTTCCCATGGATACCTTCTCCAATTTCTATGTTGTCCACAGCCATAATCTTCTATTTCATTTAGAAGGTCTGATTATACGGCCATGGTCTTTCTTGTCCCCATCCTCCTGACTCCATTGTTTGCACATGGTTCAAAACTCAAACAGGTCAACTCAATGGTGTAGGTCTTAGTTGCCTGTCTAAGTGGCTAGTGCCCTGTAATAGATCAGCAGACTGGACACAGGAAGACCTGCTGTGGAGCAGAAACGAAGAGCAGGTAATATCTAGTTAAACCTTTCCACCAGGATAGTATGATGGGGTCTATTTATGTTGACCATCAAGGTGAATGGAGCAGGTAAGTCATGAAGGGCTGCAAGCATGTAAATGCGTACAGTCATAACCACATCTGGACTGTATGTCAATATAGTGAAACAGATATTGGCAGCTTATCCATCCTGAGCCAGGAAATCACTGTCTAGTTCTCATCCCTTTTTTCACACAATTTTTTATAAATTTCTCTTATAATGTAATTATATTAACTGTATAATAAAGATAGGAATACATCACATTAAAAACATTATAGTTAAGCTTTCTGCTTATAAGATTATATTCTAACAGCATATAACTTGATATATATTTCATTAATAAATTAATTTGTAGTAAAAGAAAATATATACTCAGTAACATCATAGGGTTAATATATATATTTATTATAGTATACATGTAGTATAATAATAATAAATAGGGTAATAAATCATTCATTATATGTCATTACAAATTGATCAAATTAATAGCTATACACAATTTTATAGTAATTTGTAAGTTGATTTGTATTAGATTATATGTATATGTCTATTTGTAAAGTGCATGAGAGTATAATGTACATATATGTGTTGGTTTTAAATGAGAGAGAAAACGTATATATTTATATACATTTTTTTGAATCAATACCATTTCCCTTTTAAGAAAGTATGGCGGGAAATTAGGTCATTAATTAATATGATTATTGAATAATCAGTATTGTATAAATAAATGATGTAGAATGATAGACTGTATTCTGAGGAAGTTCGTAAGGACGAAACCTAGGTCAACAATAAAGCAGTGTTCGTGTAAAGGTGGTTACGGAGTTTTTTCTGCAGTTTTTTGAGTTGGTCACTATTTACCAGTTTGGTTTGTTCTCTTGTGGATATCTGTTCATCTCCTTATTGGCATTGTATCGGCCTCACCTTGCTTTTGTACTACTAGTTCTCATCCCTAATTGAAAATGCATGTGGGCAGTAGCTTAGATGCTGAGGAGGATACCACAAAAAAGCAAAAGGGATCTTAAAATATTATCTGACAAGATAAGGATCTGTCACTATGTCTACCACAGAAATACCTTTTCGCTCTCTTATAAAGTGTTGCAGAAAGGAACTGCCCATTTTACTTAAATTCCTCACCTTACACTGACATGTCTGCTGTACATCTTATTATAGGTTCATAGGTTCATAGGTTCATAGGTTGGTACTAGGCTATCAGCCCTAGGGCCTATACAAGCCTAGCCATAACAATTCCCTGGCTATTTCTTCCCACATTATTTACTTTCCTGGACCCCTGTCTAGCAGGGCGACTGACATGATCCCTGGTGTGAATTTCCTTTCTCCCATCCAGTCGTCAAGGTTCCTTTTGAAGAGGTCCAAAGAGGCACTCTGCTTGACATGTATGGGCAATCTATTCCAGAGTCTGGGGAGTCTCTGGGTCAGGAACCTATCCCTCCAGCATGTTTTGTTTATTGTGATGACAAGGTTTAGATCCCTGGAGCGTGTAGCTCTGAGGATTGGGATTTCTTTAAGTGTAGCATGTCCAACAGCTCTGGGTTTGACATGGCCTTGTATGTTAAGCAGAGATCGCCTCTGAGTAGACGATATGCGACAGAGTATAGCTGGAGTTTTTAAGGCGGTCAGCGTGGGGCATCTGCTTTAGGCCTGTGATTCTTTTAGTGAGGTATTTCTGAGGCCTTTCCAGTTGTTGCAGATGTCTTGAGAGGTACATACCAAATGGGCGTTGTATTCTATAATGGGTCTAATGAGGGATGAGTACAGTGGGACAATGACCTCCTTTTTCTGGATGAAAAGCCCTTCGTGATGAGGTGTGCCACATAGAAGGATTTCCTGACTGTTGTGGCGATGTGGTTATCGAACGTGAGACCACTGTCCACCTGTGTCCCTAAGTCTCTTATCACACTTTCTGTGTTTAGTGTACTGCCACCTATATGGTAATTCATGGATACATGTTTTTCCCAAAGGGAATAACAATACATTTCTTGGCATTGAGCTTGAGCCCATGGCTCTGGCACCAAGCATCTGTTTCTGTAAGGCCCTTTTGTAGAGTATCCACATCATTTGGGGATTCAATAATGGCTCCCAGTTTGCAGTCATCTGCAAACTTTGTTAGCCAGAGTCCCTTAGTGTTGACCTGTACTTCAGAGAAGTAGATGCCAAACAAGAGCGGCCCCAGGACTGAACCCTGAGGTACTCCACTTGTCACTTGTCTGGAGCTGGATTTGGAGTCAGCTACTTTTATAGTGTGGGTTCTATCAGTAAGCCATTTAGCAACCCATTGGGTGACATAGGGATTAATGCCCAACTTAGTAAGTTTATCTATGATTCCAGAGTGGGGGATGGTGTCAAAGGCCTTGGCAAGGTCTAGATAGGCTGTGTGGACCACCTTACCCTTGTCCATGGCTCTGGAGACTGATTCAAAGAAGTTAATCAGGTTCAGGAGACAAGATCGGCCCTTCACAAACCCAAACTGGGTGGGGTCCAGTGTTTGAAGGTTGCCAATGTCTTTGTTTATAAGTTCCATGATAATACGCTCCATGGCCTTGCAGATAAGGCTTGTCAGACTAATGGGACGGTAGTTTCCGGGATCCAAGGTGGATCCCCCCTTGTGGATTGGGATAACTGTAGCTCTACGCCACTCAGTGGGCACGAAACCTGAGGTGAGGCTATGATTAAACATGACAGTTAGGTGAGGTGCCAGTTCATATTGTAGTTCATGTAGTACACAGCCCGGGATGTCATCTGGTCCCATGGATGCTGTATTCTTGGCTTTAGAGAGTGCGTTTTGTACCTGTGTGGCCGTTATTACTGGAATTTGGCAATCTTCCGGTATTGAGATGGGCCATTTAGGGGGTGAGAGGGGGGTGAAGTTGGCACTGAATCGATCTGCCAGGATATTGGCAATATCCTTTGGATCAGTATAGTTAATGCCATTATGTTTTAGCTCAGAGCAGATCTGAGCATTGCCATTTAGATTTTTGACATAGTTATAGAATGCTTTGTGGTTGTCTTTGGAATCTTTGGCAATTTTATTTTCGTAACTAGCTTTGGAGGATTTTATGAGGCACCTCAGTTTCTTACTGAGGCTAGTAAGGGAGTTTTTTGCATCCTGGGATTTTCCTCTTTTCTGCAAAAGTTTCTTCCTTTTGTTGTAAAGTTTGTTTATGGCAGGGGACCACCAGATTGGCTTCCTTTTTTTGGATGAGAGCATTTTGGTTCTATTTGGGATGGTACGATTCATGCATGAGTGGATGTGCTCATACAGTGCCTTAGTGTAGGATTCAGCAGTTTCAGTTCCCGTCTGCATGGGTGTCATGAAGTTTGTCACTTCTGACTTAAGTAGCATGAAGTTGGCTTTGGAGAAGTTTTATGGTGGTTTCTTTACTGGGGGTGGGGTGGGATGTGGATGTTAAGGGTGATTAGCTTATGGTCAGACCTGACTAACGAGGGGGTGACCATAGGTATGGAGCATTGATTTCCATGTTGGTAATGACCAGGTCTAGGATATTGGAGCCCTGGTAGGACTATGGATTAGTTGATCCAGGCGTTGGAATTTATGAATTCCAAGAACCGTTCGCAAAGGTGTTGGGACATGAGTAGTTTTCCCAGTTAATGGCAGGGTAGTTACCATCTGCCTCTTTACTCTAAATCCAGAGCTGGTTTTACCACTGCAGTGCTGCAGGGCTTTATAGCCACCCCTAATGCCTTATTGAACCAGCCACCCTACCTCAGCTTTGGGATTCTACCCAAGTGTAATGACTGCAGCAGTGTAACATGATGAACATAGTACAGTTTTGTACCTATCATAAATGTAGATGTTCGAGTGTATACACTGCTGCAGTCCAGGCTACCTCCCTCCTTCCCCTCTTACTTGCTTACTACCTATGGGGAGTATTTCCTGGTAACTGAAAATTTTTGATTGTCAGATGTATGTTTTATTAGCAATTTGCATTGCTTACCTTTTGGGGCACCTGACATCTGGGGCAAGAAAAATGAAGAAAATGGTGTCAGCTGCATCTTATATACCCCTGTCGCATTGACGCCAGGGAAGAAGTGACAGCAACTGACGCCGGACTAAGACTTTGGAACTCAGGCCGACTCAGGGACTGCCTGATGGCAGGATAACCCAAGTGTAATGACTGCAGCAGTGTATACACTTGAACACCTACATTTATGTAGGTACAAAACTGTACTTTTTTTCATCCTCCTATCTAAACTGACAACATGTTTTCCAGGATGTGATAGTATAAACACTTGGCACCTAGTCATTGCTTCTGGTACTTCCCATGGATACCTTCTCCAATTTCTATGTTGTCCACAGCCATAATCTTCTATTTCATTTAGAAGGTCTGATTATACGGCCATGGTCTTTCTTGTCCCCATCCTCCTGACTCCATTGTTTGCACATGGTTCAAAACTCAAACAGGTCAACTCAATGGTGTAGGTCTTAGTTGCCTGTCTAAGTGGCTAGTGCCCTGTAATAGATCAGCAGACTGGACACAGGAAGACCTGCTGTGGAGCAGAAACGAAGAGCAGGTAATATCTAGTTCAACCTTTCCACCAGGATAGTATGATGGGGTCTATTTATGTTGACCATCAAGGTGAATGGAGCAGGTAAGTCATGAAGGGCTGCAAGCATGTAAATGTAGTCATAACCACATCTGGACTGTATGTCAATATAGTGAAACAGATATTGGCAGCTTATCCATCCTGAGCCAGGAAATCACTGTCTAGTTCTCATCCCTTTTTTCACACAATTTTTTATAAATTTCTCTTATAATGTAATTATATTAACTGTATAATAAAGATAGGAATACATCACATTAAAAACATTATAGTTAAGCTTTCTGCTTATAAGATTATATTCTAACAGCATATAACTTGATATATATTTCATTAATAAATTAATTTGTAGTAAAAGAAAATATATACTCAGTAACATCATAGGGTTAATATATATTTATTATAGTATACATGTAGTATAATAATAATAAATAGGGTAATAAATCATTCATTATATGTCATTACAAATTGATCAAATTAATAGCTATACACAATTTTATAGTAATTTGTAAGTTGATTTGTATTAGATTATATGTATATGTCTATTTGTAAAGTGCATGAGAGTATAATGTACATATATGTGTTGGTTTTAAATGAGAGAGAAAACGTATATATTTATATACATTTTTTTGAATCAATACCATTTCCCTTTTAAGAAAGTATGGCGGGAAATTAGGTCATTAATTAATATGATTATTGAATAATCAGTATTGTATAAATAAATGATGTAGAATGATAGACTGTATTCTGAGGAAGTTCGTAAGGACGAAACCTAGGTCAACAATAAAGCAGTGTTCGTGTAAAGGTGGTTACGGAGTTTTTTCTGCAGTTTTTTGAGTTGGTCAGTATTTACCAGTTTGGTTTGTTCTCTTGTGGATATCTGTTCATCTCCTTATTGGCATTGTATCGGCCTCACCTTGCTTTTGTACTACTAGTTCTCATCCCTAATTGAAAATGCATGTGGGCAGTAGCTTAGATGCTGAGGAGGATACCACAAAAAAGCAAAAGGGATCTTAAAATATTATCTGACAAGATAAGGATCTGTCACTATGTCTACCACAGAAATACCTTTTCGCTCTCTTATAAAGTGTTGCAGAAAGGAACTGCCCATTTTACTTAAATTCCTCACCTTACACTGACATGTCTGCTGTACATCTTATTATCTAAACTGTATTTGCAGTAATGGACAGGATCAGAGGATGGCTGCAAGTCCAGCTAACCAACATAGCCAAGGATGCTGTGCACAGAACACTGTCAGGTTTCTCACTAGCTGTTACCTTTATATCAGAATCTCTGTAGTGAGTGTACATAATATATATATATATATATATATATATATATATATATATATATATATGCAATATAATAATATTATAATTATAATATAATTATATATATATATATATATATATATATATATATATATATATATATATGAATTCACAACCATTTTGTCTGGGAACTCCAGTCACAGCGATACCTCCTGGTGTGGGCAGGGACTAGTATACTTATCATTTATGAATTAATAAGACAGTAAACTAATGTAGGTCTGCTTTTGAGTAGGGACTGTCTTGGTTTCTGGGTGCATAACACCAGTATATGTGGACTGTCCTATGAGTGAGGACTATGTTGATTTCTGTCTTTGTCATGCTCATGTACAAATTGCATAAATTAGTATTACCAAAGTATATTCCTCTTTTGCAAACCAGGGTTCTCTGTTTTGATCAATTGCAAATAAAAAAAAAATAACTGTGACACTTCTCTGTACTAAAAGTAAGCTATCAGCTTGCAACACTTGGAAAATACATTTAGTGAAAGTATGCATGTGGCATTTGTGCTGCAAGTTCTCGTAGTCTCAGTCATGCGCCTTTTCTGGAATGCACATACAGGAATGGAGTTGCTTTTGTCTTTTCCAGTGTGGGACAAATAATATAACCATGTTGCAGGTTTAGCTGATATTAGCTTTGGTAAGAATTTAGCCACTGCCCTTGGTGAATAGGTTTGCTGCATCATAGATTATTAAAAATAGGTGGCATACAGGAAACCATAGTGTAAAATGTGATCATTTTTAAATTGTATTCTTCCTGTAGACATTAGTTTGATTTCAGTAGTCCTTGCTTGTGCATTCTGTTGCTCTAAAGTGCCATTCACAAAGCAGATAGCCATGCTTATTGAGTTATAATCATCTAGCAAGGATGAGACTTCACAGTGATAGATCCAAGGGGGTGTCACAAGAGTAGGCGTCCCTCTCATTTTAAAATTCAAAGCCTTTTGCCTGGAGTTGTGCCCCCCCCCCCCAACACACACAAATGCATCTACACCTGCACATGCATACAGCCACCCAACACAAACTTTCATGAGCAAGTCTTTTATCCAAGCTAAGTTTATGTCTTCATTGTATGTTTCTTTGCTTGCACTACCTCTGATCTGCCAATCTTTAACCTTGATCACTCTTATCTGAAGGGAACAACCTTCCCTAAATCTCCACGCATCATCTTTAGGCTGTATATAAACAATGAATCTTTCCTGCCCCTTGAAATCCTTGCCTTTGACAATGAGTGAATAATTCATGATGTGGTGGAAAAGCAAGGTCATCTCTCACACAGCAGCTGAGTGAGCCATATTTTCAGCAAGAGATGGTTTACAAGGCCTTTTTTTATAATGCTGTACTGGCCTCATGAAAGTGCCTGAAAGTGCTAGAGAGCAGAAGATAGATTTTGACCTTGTCTGCAACAGCACATTAATTATGCAGATGTCGCATTGCAAGCGATCTTAGCCATTCTGTCCTAGAGAGGTAACCCTAACCCTTTCAGAGAAGGCATGATTTGCAGATATTAGAAGCTTTTCATATCTTAACTTTAACTTAAGAGCTTAAAGGAGTATCATTTGTATATATATATCAATCAATTTCAAAAATGAGCTATGCCCAGTCAGACTGAAGCAATGTATAAGAAGTCTGACTGTAGCTGTGGGACCACTGCAGTAAAAGTGTGTGCTCTGTGCATTTGTGATAACAATTGATTTTTTCATAGAACAAAGCTTCCTTTTTAGGCAGAACAAGGGAAAGGAGATTCAATATTCCCATCACAAATAGTAAAAGATGAGATAATTGCTATCTAGAATGAGAACAGGTTTTGATATTTCACACTTTTTCCCTGTAGGTAGCTAAGTCTAAGGTGAGTATGTTTTGCAGTTGTATTAAGAAATAAGGAAAGTAAAATTCCCTTTCTCACGCAGTGTACAGTAACTACTGTGGTATATATAAAGAGGAACCTATGAGCTGCCCCTCAGCACAATCTCCTACTTGTTTATCTCAAGGCAGTACAATAAGCATGTAGCTGTAACCCCTGGAATTATGTGCACCCCCTAAGCCTCCCTCATGGGAGTAATTTTTTTGAATGAAGGATTAAAGGGGGGATTTACACCATTCTTGGTGACCTTTTGACACCCCAGCTACTGCATATTCAATTTTAAATTCTTTACTAAATGCTTACGAACTCTCTATGAAAAGAAAGGAAGGTTATCTAACAGACAGAAGAAGAAAGAAAGAAAAAACAAAGAATTTGAGGACTTGCACCACAGTGTTGATTTAGTATTGCTATATTTTTATTTAATTGTGCTTTTAAAGATGGAAGTATTATTGAGGCTAGCTCTGTGCATCAGATGAATGGAGATGTGACTCTAAGGCAGGAGGCCTGGGTTCTATCACCATGTCTGGTCACTGAAGGAGCCAGCATGATCTGTTGGACTGAGTGACTTAACTTGCGGCTAATCCATTCTGGGGAGAAGGCGTTTTTTTCTAAGTAGCTACATCTCCCAGTGCAGACAATGAGACCTACCTTAAGAAGAGAAAAAAATACAGGGTTAAGCACAGGCAGATTACAGTAGAGGATGCTTATGTGGTGGCATGTACACACAAATCGTATTGATTTATTTGCATGCCAGGCACAAGGGTAGGTAAGCCTAAGGGGAAAGGCTTCCCTAGTATCAGGATGATGACATGTCACAATGTGAATGTGATTATCTCATCTATTCCTTGCTGTGAAGATTGAGGAGGGGCTTCAGGACACACCTCTTTGTGAATGGTGTGATAGGGATGGAAATGCAAGTGAAAGTCTTATAAACTGTGAGCGATTAAGTGTACCTTGGGCCCAAGTCGATTTACAAACCATGGGTCTCCCCAATACCTCTCATCCTCTTAGAGCAAAAAATCTGAACCAAGCCATAAGTAATGGGGGAACAAGGACCCCATAATAGGGACACTTTTTAAATATTGCTCTTACAAACTTAGAAAGTTGATAGAATAACAGTTTTTACATTAACATGATTTTTTTCTGGAATATGAAGTCTGAAACTCAAATATCTGTCATTATATTATGACTTCAACCCTCAGTGCTTTGCTAGAAAACCATAATTTTATGAGAAATAGATAAAAAATGTATAGCAGAAGTCTGGACATTCTGTAAAAATCTGTACAGCTGAGAGGTATTGCCACTCTCCCGACACGCTTTTTTAATTACATGTTCTTTTGGATGCATTGTCCTGACGGTTATAAATGTATACTTACCACATTGAAATATATGTAATACTTAATAAAGCAGAATTTGTTTGAGTTCATTTTAAATTTGTAGTCTTGATCATTTTGGCTTTAAATATTTTAGAAGCAATTACAAAACAATAATATAAAAAGCAAAAAAAAAAAAAAACTATTTATACTAATTCTTAAACATGAAGCAAAACTTCAAAAAAAATGATGACGGAGGATTCATAGTGATCCTGTTAACAAATTAGATTACAACACACAATTTATTAAATAAAATTAGGGTCACACAATGTATTCCAAACAGAGTTTTACACAAACAGTTAATCTCCAGCCCCACAGCCATATAACTCTATTTTACCTAGTTTCATATAATGCCAATAATTTTTTTGGTCCGTTCTGCATAAAGAAATGCAGTTTCCTGACAAATGTTTGTGGATTGCTTGCTTTCACCAAATAAAGACATTTGGGTTTTAGACTCCATATTGGAAATCATGCTGTTGGTACTTTTGGGTTGAAAGTTCAGCTGCGTTTTAAATCCACTGGAATATAAGAAGCCTGGTTTCAGAAATGGTGGTGATACAATCCTGTCAAAAAGAGCTTCACCCTCCATATTTTAATAAAATGTGAGAGAGACAAGGGGAAACAAATATTCCATTTTGAAATGATAACTGCACAGCTATTTATGATTTTGAGGAGCACTGAAAAACACCCTATTTCACAAAAGTCATTGTTGGATTTATTGACAGGAAATGCAGACGACAGCATGTGTGAGCTCCAGACTGTTGCTGCTTAGTTAATGAGACAGTGCAGCCAGTATCACAGAATCTTATCAAGGAGACAGATAATGTGAGGCTCCTAGTTGGCAAAGCAGACAGTAGTCCCTTCATCTTAGAAGAGAGCATCTCCTTCCTATCTTTCGCAATATGGACACGAAGGCACTGCCATGTGTCCTTATCAGCTGGTACTACTAGCTGCACATATTGAAAGTGAACCCTCTTAGCCATCCTCCAGCTGAGTTGCACGAATGTTATGTGATGAAAACATTGTGCTACAGTTGGTGTTTCATCAAGACTTAAGGAAATGTAGTGCAACTATTGAGCAAAAAGTTTACAACTCAAGTATAGCTCATTGATAGCCTGAATCATGACTCTCGTCAACTGACATCCAGTACAAAATCATCTACTACTTGTGGGTCCTTCACACAATGCAAACCAATGCAACACCTGTTTAAAATACTTCCCAAATTCCTGAGCTAAGAGGCTGAGAGCTATGACCCCATATCTGGTTTATTGCCATGACTAGTTAAAAAAAGAAAAACCTTACATTTGCTCCCACTACTGCTGCTGTTTCTGCATTGCAACCCTCCCTTTAGATTTTACTAGCTTTTTGATCCTTTCTGATACTGTCCCATGGTTTGCGAAATTGCATAGATGCAGTTAGTTGGATGATTGGATATGTGCACTAAGCTTCCCCATAGAGCACCTCAAGCTGTAGCTGCTTGCTTATTTATTTATTTCTAAATAAAGAAATCCTGTGTTTGTTTGCTTAAAATAAATAAAACAATTGCCCATGATGCCATCAGGCACAGCTGTGGCATCCTCCTTCTGCATGCACTGCCCATGGCATCTATATTAGATGAACGAACCCTTAAAATGTCGAGTATGGCATGCTCGACTGCTTTTAAGCAAAAGTTCATATAAGCGAAACCCCATAATGTCGAAACAAAGAGTTTCAAAATGTTATAGTTGGCCAGCCATCAGGAAGCCAACTGCTAAAATGTACTCTACACCATTAACCCCCCCCAAAAAATAATCAACAAACAAAGTAAAGTGGGGGGCCTCACCCCCCCCACCCCAACATGGGGGGCTGTGCCTCTCACAGCCCCCCTACTTAAATATACCAACTCCGAGATTGCACCACAGTGGTGGACTGCCATAACATTACACAGGGTGAATGACGAGACTGCACCACAGTGGAGGTCTGTAAGAACGGCTAAACAAGGTGAACGTTCTGACGTCTGCTGTTGGCTTCCTGATGGCTGGCCAACTATAACTTTTCGAAACTCCTTGTTCTGACATTCTTAGGTTTTGCTTAATTGAACATTCACTTAAAAGCTGTTGAGCATGTCGTACTCGGCATTTCAAGCGTTCATCTAATAGGGAACCTCCCAAATTATTCCATTATGATCTGCCACTGCTTGAAAACAGTGTTACAAGTTGTAGGAAAGCATTTGGGGTAGAGAAGACAATTACAGCAGGGTAAAACTAAGTGGCCACAGATACAAACAAAAAGATAGGTAAAGCTGATAGATGAATAACAGAAAACAGAGCTAGACCATTAAATTATGACTTTAGTCTTATGCTATCAGTGTATTATTAGTCACTTTATATTATCATTAGTAAAGTCTTTTTATTAGATTGATACTTTTCAGATTAACATTTAACTGTTTTTTTTTTTTTTACCAAAAAAGTTGCACTGCATAATAGCTAAAATCACAATTAATATTTAAATTTGAACTCTCATCTTTTTTAATGTGGCCCACAGTCATAAAAGCAGTGTATAAAAAAGAAAATTATTTTTAACACGCATTAGTGAAAAAGCATGGGCGTTACTATTGTGGTTATTTTAGTGAAAAACAAGCATTAGAGTCATACGTTTATAAGAGAAATATTTAAAATATGTTCCTATTTTTGGGCCTTTGTCCATCCATTATGTCAGGCTTTGTCCAGATTTTTTGGCTAAGAGTTTGAGAGATATGATTCAAGTCCATTTAATTTCTTAATAAATGTTTGATTTTTGGTCTTATGGACTGTTCTTGAACTTGCATCTTTAACAGATTAAACAGTTTCTATTGCTAGTTTTTAGTTTGTAAATTTAAATAGCCCAATAAAAATGCCTTTTTTTGGCTGGCATGCTGAAAGTCCTGTTGTGCACATCTTTTTGAGAATGAGCCTTGCACATCATAACATGATCAGACTTTTAGGTTGCAGGTTTAAATATTACGTGCTTTCTGGGCCATAATACTGTGTGACCCATACTTGGTAGTCGATTAAAAGTGTTGACCTAAGTACTGTTTGACGGGTGTTAAAAGAGATTGTGAAGAGCAGTGCATGCCATGTGGTGGCATGGCACTACATAGCTAAATCAAGACAGTGGTAGTTCAAGGACTGAAAGAGGCACTCCTGTATGGTTATAAATCAAAATAAGAGTATGCACAACTGGTTTGGTACCTGTGAGGACCTTTCACAAGTCAGTGGATCATTTTATTTTCTTTAGTAGTAAGTGGTTCCTGATGCTAATTATATTATTTTATTTCAACGCATTTCAAGAGGTTTACTTCGATTGTCGTGGTGTGCCTGTCATTCTTTTATTATTTTTACAAAGTTTTTGTTTGGAGGCACTTTACCCCTGCAGTGTATTCTTCTTTTTTCACATAATTAAGACACACAGCAAGTCATTCATATGAGAAAGATTGAACAGTATCAATAAAAAAAAACAAAAAAACAAGAGTGAGTGAAAACATAACAGAAACTTTCAGTTGCTAAGAAGGATATGTTGGAGGAGGAACATTATTTGAAAGTAGAAAACATAGCTGAGAATCAATGCATGTAACTGATTTCTTTCGTGGTTACTCATAAAGACAAAGAGTAAGCCTTACGACTGAACCCAGAGGAGGTTGCAAGTTATGAAATAAGGATATAATTATGTCACATTTCTAATAAATTTAAAGCAGTTCTGGTAATGGACAGAAGACAACAGACTACTCACAAGGCTGGATAATTTATGCCCTTGTGGGACATTTTAAGCCTAGCCAATTTTCCTTTTTGTGCTCAAAACAAACTATCCCATTAGGTTATAGATTAGCCTTACCTATCCGATGGTCAGTAATTATATATCACACCTAATAAGAATAAATCGGATCGTACCATATATAATTTGAGGGGACACATGCATGGGATAAAGCATTAAGGGTCTGCCTCTGTCCATTAGCATCTTAACAAAGATTACATCATTGCCTCTTTTCAAACAAAATATTAAACGCCATTATTATGAATATTATTGTTATATTAGTAGTACAGGGTGCAGTTATAGGGCAAATTTTCTGCTTCCAATTCAAAGATCTAAGCTGGGCATGAAAATGGACAGGGACAAACTTTGTCTTAGGTGGAAGGGGAGTCTGTTCCACAGAAGTGGTATCCTCTGTGAAATATACTTGTCACTCCAAACAGTTGTGTTGATATTGAAGAAGTGGTTTAGATCTCTTGAATGAGCATTTCTGATGCCATATGACTTGCTGATGTGCAGTAAATCCATTAGTAATGAGTCAGAGCATGCCTTGTCTGTCAGAAACAGGTCACCTCGTTGCAGTTTGTAGGACACCAAGTACAGTGACAGGGCTTTAAGTAGGTCCATGTAGAACATGTTGTTTAGGTCTTGTATCCTTTTAGTCAGGTATCTCTGTAGGTGTTCCAGTTATTGCACGTGTCTGGACAGATACACGCCAAAGGGAGCATTATACTCAACGACTGACCTAATGAGGGCTGAGCAAAGGGGGGCAATGACATCTCTAGATCTAGACACAATCTCTTTGTTTATATGCTGTGCAATATAGAAGGACTTTCTTATAACAATAGACACATGCTGGTCAAAGAAAGTTCACTGCCCACATAAGTTCTGAAATTCTAAGCAAATGGCTCAACTTTTAGGGGTGTATTGTCCATGTGT
>NC_056743.1:1109553619-1109586119 GCF_019279795.1 Protopterus annectens | reverse complement strand
GAAGGGTAATACCAGTAAATCCTGGAGTAAACCTGTGGATACTCATTTGACCATCTAGTTTGTGTTTAATGGACGATAGTCAGTTACACTGCTTAACATACAGGGGAAGTTTTTTGGTTTACGTGGCACTGGGATATAAACCTGTCCCTTCAATGTGTTTTATAAAGCTTTAAAAAGTCATGTCATGGGCTAGGTGACCGACAGTCTCATTCAGCAAAAGGACATTTCCATCCTAGGAGGCCACGGTAAATGGCACAGAATGTCACACAACACTGGTGTGGCAATTGACTTTCACACTTTGGTTTCCTACTAATCTCTTTTCTTTTTCACATCAACCTTTCCTACCCCTTCCTTCTGTCCATATAACATGGCGAAAAGATATTATCTCACAATTTGCATACAACATATAATACTTGCTTTCTTACAAACTGCGTACATTTCTGCACCTGGGCAGTTATAACAATTCTACTTGCATCAGTCCACTACCCTGGTAATAAACAAACAAACAGATAAATAGATAAGTAAGTAAGTAAAAGAAACCCATACTCATCAGGGTTTCAGACATTTGTTTCACAATTCCATTCCTTATGTAGTTATGATTAATTCTAGCCAGAATGTGCAGTCTGTACCCCAACTGGTCCTCATGGAAAGCATCACTTGTTTTTGTTTCCTAAACATTTAGAAACTTTAATGCCATGGCAAGAATGGACTTCATTCTTTGTGAATATATTGTTACTTTTTATAAAATCTATAAAATCTGTATTGCTTCAGTCTTTGATGGTTGTTCTTCTTAGCACTCACAATGTAACCAGACCTAGAATTGCCTCTTTCTGTAATTCATATGGAGGATATTTGTATATTAAAATAGGCTTGGAAATTCATTTTGTTCTATCAGCTCAATTGTTCTCAGTTGTATTCCTCATTTCTCTAGTTCCTGTTTTTTTGGCACAGTGTTTTCTAATTTATGTCACTCGATATGCAGACGATAATAGTCACCATTTGTGACTATTTCAGTAATTAATGCTGTTACTGACCACATTTCTTCACTTCATAGTATCTGCCTTCCTTGCTTCTCCATTGGGTATTGGGTGATATTTGGCCACAAGATCCTAATCCATTAGATGCCCTAATAAGAATGTTGAAGTCCTGCAAGCAGTACCACTGGAGCTGTCAATATCCAGAAAAAAAAAACATGTAAAACTTTTAAGTAAAAAATGATGGAATGGTCTTCCCAAACAATGCTTACCAAGGATGCTTGCTGCCTGAGGTGAGGAGCACTGCCATAGTGACATGGACCCAGACAGTCCCGTATTTATGTTCTGGGTACTCTACACAAGGTCACCAAAAGGTCTGTTTTGGTCAGTCTAATAACATCCTTGTCATGACATACATGAACAAACATGGACCCAGACAGTCCCGTATTCATGTTCTGGATACTCTACACAAGGTCACCAAAAGGTCTGTTTTGGTCAGTCTAATAACATCCTTGTCATGACATACGTGAACAAACATGGAGCAGTGCATACGTTTCCTTTATCATTTCCCTTCTGCATGAAAGTAATGAGAATTCATTGCCTTAGCCGACCGTTTACTCTACCACTGTAATGATCTTAAGAACAGCACATGACTCATAGTGCCAACGGGGCTTTTTTTGACTTAAGCATATTTAATTTTCAGAATCCTAAAACAAAAGACTACCAACCATCACTAAAAAGAAAACTTCCTATTCTAGGTATCACATACGAACTAAGCAGTTCACAGGATAGCGCTCTCATCCTTACATGACCAAGATTCAAAACTGCACTAGGCGAGCAAGCTTTTTCTAGACTGGGACTGGCTACTTGGAACCACTTATCCACAGAATAAAAAAAAAGGACAAAGATTTCAAAAACAAACAAAAAAATCTCCCATTTGAATCGTCCTGCAGATGTTTCAATGACAATGGTTACCAAACAATGTATCAGAAACATAACAGATATTAACTTAATGTTCTCTCTGTCATGATTGCTATCATCCATTGCTTTGATTATAATTTGGAAACTTATGTGATCAAACCAATGTTGTTGTTGTGTCTTTCAGCTTATGGGTCGCCACAGCGGAACTCCGGTCCGCTAATGTTTGGTAGTGGATTTTTACGTGCCAAGTTACCAGCTCTGAAGCACAATCTTCAGTGAAGGCACACTCATTCACGCATGCCTCCACACAGAAGACGCTCTAGCTGAGAATCGGATCAAACCAATGTACTACTGTAAATATTAATGAATTAATTTCAGTTGAGTGCTTTCTGGTTTTATAAATGCAGGACATGTAACACCAAAATGCACTATTGCTGAAATTTGTTATACATTTTTTTTTTTACTTTATAAACATAAGTCCTGTAGTGTACAAATATAAATACTGATGAAAATTTGTATTTGTACTTTGCAAATATTCCACATGTAACACTATTGTACTCTTAATGACCTCATATGCCATTGTAAATGCTGGGACTTTAAATCCAGTGTACTGCAAATTACAAGGGAATTGATATACTGATGTGAATATTTGATGTGTAAAGATGTCTGATACATATGCTAATTGTCTTCTACTGTTCTGTGTTCTTACAAGCTGGGGTTGTGACTGATACAAGTCATCTGACTAGTTTGCGTACCTAATCATCATACATTAAGTAAATAAGTAAATAAATATGGAAGTGAGTCTTTCAGACTCACAAATCTCTTTCTGAAGAATACATTTCAGTAGTGAAAATGTGTCTAGTGGATACAGTCCTCCTTCCACAAGAATGGTCTCAGTTCTTCATCAGTGAAAATAATTTTAAGATCGTGTTGCTGACCAGATTGTTTCTTTTTTGCTTCTACTACTAATGTGACATGTCGTAAGTTCTCACTGACTTCTTTCTCCAAAGGGAGGAGTGTAGACATACTGAGAAGAATATGGCAACGTGGTTTCTGTATGCCTTCTTCCCCCTTTATAGAGGTTGTTTGCAAAGCGGGTTCAGGCGCCTAGGCAGCGAGACATTTCCCTGTGGTACATTTGACTGGGGACACATGGCTGAAGTGACATTCAGCTGCAGAGAAATATGGCTGTTTGCAAATTCCCTGTGGGCAAAGAGAAGCACACCCTGCCATGCTCACAGCTTTAATAACCAGATGAATGGTGGCAGAAGAAGTGATGAGTGTTGTGCTCAGTGTACAGTACATACTTATGTAACTACAACATATAGAAGTTGCTACAGCATGGAGGAAATCCTGCAGGATACTGTAGTCACATTTATGCTCCAGTATGTGTTTTAGGTAATGTTCCCTAGACACTGTGAAGGGGGTAGTGGTCCACACACTCCAGTTATAAAGGCACTGCCCACTGTGCACTGCATTTGTACTGCCAGTGACATGCCCTCTGGCCAGCCTGCTGTTGATGCCTACCACATTGCCTGCTGTTTCATGTTCTGTTTGGGACCATGGACATTGTTCTCCCCCTGTGCATTTGGTTATTGAAGTTGTGGGCATGCCAGCATATGCTTCTCTTTGTCCACAGGGAATTTGCAAACGGCCATATTTCTCTGCAGCTGAATGTCATTTCAGGCATGTGTCCCCAGTCAAATGTTCCACAGGGAAATGTCTCGCTGCCTAGGCGCCTGAACCCTTGCAAAGCTAGTGCACAAAAGGCAACAGATCCTATGGTTTCTCCTTACTGTCTTAGACAAGCATGGCTTCCCACACTCGCAACAGTTCCTTCAAGTATTTCAGTTTTATCTAATTTAGCACAATTGTTTCTTATCTTATTCATCAGGTAAGGCTCACCGGGGCCTTTTTCCCTCCATTTGATGGCTTGGCAGCTACAGTTCTGCTAGTTGCCAAATCTCTGGATTTCTCAGCTAGGGTAGTAGCTATCATCCCATGTTCATAGAAACTTCTACTCCCAGAACATCTAGAGACAAGTGGATGATTGGTTGGAACATCTAGAGACAAGTGGATGATTGGTTGGAACATCTAGAGACAAGTGGATGATTGGTTGGCATCTGTAAAGAATCTTAGCCCTTTTCTTTCTCTGCTGCATCTGTGCTACAGTATCTTTCCAGACATTTTGACTCGGTCCTTAGCATCTATCTCAACTCTTAAAATCCACTTAATAGCAGTTTAAATGTCCATATTCATCAAAATTCCAAAAATGTGGATACACACAATGTCTGTTAAGACCCTTCTCTTTTTAATACATTTCCCTTGTCTGTTTTTAATGCACCAAGTAGAGCCTTGGAGACAAATGTGACCAAGTTTCTTCAATTGCTTTTAATAACATTTTAATACATGGTAACAACTTTTGCAAAGTTTGGATGTTAATATGTGACTAATCTTTTACATAAACAGTGCCAAAAGCTTAACGAAAGATGATCATTTCTTTATGTCCTTTGTTAAAGGCAGGTAAGCAAGAAGCTTAGTAAATAATATCTATTCAAATAAGTTTCAAACTATATTATCCTTTGTTCTGAAACAATGTTAAATCATTGAAAGGACATCCCAGTGCATATTCCTCCAGAACTGCTACTGCACATTTTATCTTCTTTTGGAAAGCTGCTTTAGATGACATCTGTCTGACTACAGGTCATTCTTTACATAGCACTGTAAAGTAGATGTGACCGTCAGGTCTTGGTCATTCAGGGGTATGTCCCACAGGACAGCCACACAAGACAATTGAGTTAGAGACTCTGCTGTACATGTTGCTGGAGCCAGAATGCATAGATTCATCATTATGTTGATTAGGAACCTTCTCCTTCATGAAAGGGAAACATAAATGTATAAGCTTGTAAAGAAATACTCCTTTGTGAAAAGAATGGTAGAGATCTATAACAGGATGCTTGACAGGTGGACTGGAAAGAAGCATTTTAGTTTTTAGCAGTAGTAAGATTGTGAAACTCTGATGAAGAATATTGTCTTGCCATTACAGCAAGACTGCAAAGAAAGTTCTAGAAAATGTGACATAACATGCACAGCTGTGACTCATTTTAAATATGGATGCTGATTAAGTAATATTCCTTAATGCGGTGGAAAAGTTGTGTAAAATCCCCGATGACTCACAAATGTACACCCACATACACATATTGGCATAGAATTACTTTACCTACATTAGTGTCTTTCTGTGCTGCATTATTTCCTTACAGGACCACATTGAATCCAAGCAATCTTTAGTGTAGATATTTTATAAAGGTAATAATGGAATGATTTCTACTGTGTTCTTCCTACTTCTTCTAAGTTTTTTCTTCTGTCCACGGGTGAGTGCAGTGAATGCTAAAATGTTCGAATTCAGGCAATGAAATATTAAGGCTTGGCAGTAAGTAATACCATACAGTATCATAAGTAGATTATACCCTGCATGCTGGGGTTGAATGGGCACTTTGTTTCAGCAGATTATACAGTAGAGTTAATTGCACTGAGTTAGGCTTGCAGTAGACAAAATAAAAGAAAATTATAGAATGCAATTCACTAAGAAAAAAAGTGTCCATGATACAGTATATTTTGATGAATCAAAAAACAAGCCAGTAAAAAAATACGCTTGGTCCATTAAAGTCTCAAACTGCTGATGTTTTTAATCATGCAGTCATAAGAACTGCATAGTTTGAATCGTTTTCCCTCTGTTTATCAAAGTGCAGGTTAGGTTTTCATTTGCCAGGTATGAGTTACCTGAGTTTTGGACTCTGCATCCATTTTCCTGGTGACATAGGACACCAAGGTGGAAAGCTAAATCAGGGATTATAGTCATCATAGGAGCAAAAATTAGCAGTACAGGAAGAGAACCACAGGTGCTAAATCCAGTAAAATACCATTTATTGGTAAGCGCTTTCATCAGGTTTAAATTCACAAAACTTCTTCAGACACCGTTTAACAAACATGCCCAGCCATTTATACCAGTGTTATAACTACCAGTAGCCAATGACATCAACTAAATACCCCCACATGATTCATTTAAAAGTTCAGGAACCTAAAAGTTTAAGAAATACATGTTCCTTAAAGAGACATTCACATCACTATTAATGTTGCATTACATCCATCTACCATTTGAATTTATACATTACACCATTTCTAGTGATAAAGAATGTAATACTATCTATCATACCCTTTTAAATTAAGAAAACTAGAAATACACACCATGTCATTTAATCCTGGTGGACAACTAGCATTCAAGTAAATCTGCCACCATACCTCTTTCTCTTCTAAATATAGCTTCCATGGTCCCCCACGAACTTCACTTTGTATCTGCTGTAATACCGCAAATTTAAAAGTGTGTTGGGGAAATACCTTTAAGTGTCCATATAAGGCATTGGTTTCCTTGTATTGTGCAATTTCATAGAAATGCTCATAAATTCTTTGTGACAATTTGCGTTGTGTTTTGCCCACATAGTATCCATTACATTGTGTACATAGTGCAATATAAACCACTGCCCAAGAGTAGTAGCTATATTTTCCCTTTATTTTTATGGTCTAGTCCAATACCTTAATGTTGGACTCAATAAAAATATGTTGGCATTGATGGCACATACCACATGGTGCCATCTGACAAGTCAGTGTCCTGGTTCCAGTACTTTGTCTTTCCAAAATATTTTTTATGTTACTACCCCTTCGATATATTACCTTAGGGGTTGGTCCAAAGGTGTCTAGCATATCTAAATCTCCTTTTATAATACTCCAATTTTTGTTTAAAATGTCAGTTGCCATATAGCTGTCTTCACAAAATGTAGTAAGAAAAGGACAAAAAGAAGTATCACTAGTAAAAGTTAAACTCCTTTCTTTGCCATAACTAGATTAGAATAGATTCATATATTGCTAGACTACTACTGGTTGTAAACTCATGTGATGATTCTACCTGTGTAACAGGTTGAATGGGGTGGGTGATGTTAGACTTGACCCTTGAATTAAAGGTGCATATAATCCAGTATTTCGCTTCTTTATAGCTACATGCCTTGTACTACAAGTCAAAGGTAAGGGATACCCCTGTCCAAAAACATCTGCCACATTACATCACATTCACTCAAAAAATCATTAAGAAACCATTTGGGTTGCTCTTACAAGTTGTCTCTTAATGGTTCCACGTTTAACATGGGATGGATGACTACTAGCAAAGTGTAAATAACAGGTAGAAAATATGGGATTTCTATATATTTTAGATTTAATTCCTCCACCTTTCGTCTTGGATAATGCAACATCCAAATACACTATACAGTTTGTACCCACTGTGTAAGTGAATTTCAAAAATATCAGTCGTCTGGTTAATATATTCTATAACATGAACTTATTTCCTCTGGGGTCCCTTCCAGCAAATGAACAAATCATCCAAAAAGTGGGCATGCATAGAGATATAGGTATGAAATCTGCTAGTAAAAAAAGGCATCTTTCCCACCAGGCCATAATGATGTTGGCATACAGAGACCTCAGGCGGAGCCCATGGCCACTCCCTGGTTCTGCTGGAAATAGTGCCCTTCAAACTGAATGAAGTTGAATCTTAACACCATATCCATCAACTGGCAATAGGTGTTAATAACATCTTGGTTAAGTTCCATAACTTCATGTAAAAATTCACCAAACCATTCCATACCAATCTGATGGGGTATGCAACTGAACAAATCTTTCACATCTATAGTAATGAAAATTTCATCATATTTAGGTTTTAAGCTGTTACACATAGACAAAAAGTGCCATGAATCCTTACAAATGTAAGGAATCTTTGAAACAAATTTTTAACTTGTATCAAGGAATTTTGCTATATAGCTAGTTTTAGACCAACCAGAATCAACAACTGGACATAGGGGATGGGGGTTATTAAGATCCTTATGGATCTTTGGTATACTGAAAATCACTGGGAGCGTAGGAAATTTAACAGTCATATAATTATACTGTTATTTGGTCTTGTGTCAACATGTCTAACAAATAATAATACATTTTCCTATAAGCCACATTTACTTCATTTAAAGAAGCTTCACTATAAGTCTCACTATACAAAACTTGAAACATTCTCTGTACATAATTGTCCCATTGCATAGCTACTATCCCACCCCCCCTTGTCAGGCTGCATATATTTTATATCATGGTTGGTACACAGTTCCTGCAAAATGTCACTTTCCTTAGTTGTTAAATTACTAATAGTGTTGTACATCAAAAAATGTCTGAAGTCAACTTCACAGGCCCCTTTTAACAAGTCATGCAGTTCCGGGTTGTATACACTAGGTATTCTCAGGGCAGGTTCACCGTCACTGCGCAGTTGTTTTCTATACATATACTTCAAATTTAAATTACGAACATAGAATTTTAAATCACATGTAAGTCGAACAATATCACTAGACTTGTTAGGTACAAAATTGTTACCTCTACTAAAAAAAAAATCAGCATGAGCACATGAAAAAGAAACACTGCTGTAATTATATATCTTGAAGTCCCGCACAGAATTAAAAACAACTTTAAATGGGGAAGAAATAGTGCTGATTTCCATTATTTCACACTCAGTCACCTTTGGTTCCTCATGTGGTTCTGGTAATTTCTCTGTCCATTCTATCCTCTCCTGTTCCTCTGTGGGTATGGACTCTGGTACTGTTGCCTCTGATTCTGTATTCTCTCAGACAGTCTGATAACTGGTGGGTCTAAAGGGACAGAAGTCAGGACCATTGTTGATTTGTCCATCCTCCATGTCATCAGAATTGTTACTACTACCATGAGAATATGAAGTCTGGTCAACTGGAAGGGCAGGGTAGGCTGCACCTGAGGCATAGGCCCACCTATCCCTCTTTATTTTTTGCTCTTCCTATTCATTATTTGAACACATAAAGCATCAATGTCTTTAAAAATATTTTCATAATGTTTTATAACCAGCACACAGGTTAAAGTGATTTATTTCCCTGTCCAATTCCTTTATTTTGCAGTGTAATTTATCTAAAGTCACACAGTTGTGCTTAACCAACAATTCCATTAATTCACAGCCGTGTCAGTCAAACATGGCCAATAGATCTTGATGTAGAAGAGAGTGTTGCACCAAACCAGTTGGAAGTCTCCAGACCCAAGAGACCTTTAGGTACGTTTAGATTTCAAACATTCACTAAAGTAAATATTTTCTTGTTGGAATCTATGATATTGAGTTAACTTGTATCTAAAGTTATTTAATTTATTGTCAATTGATGGGTATAGTACCTTCAGTGGAACCAGCATTTGGTACATCCCTCTGTAACCATGACTCCAAGGAAAATTATAGTTGTTGACCTGCATTACTTGTGTTAACCAAAGCAGAAAGTTCATGAATAGGTTGTGCTGGAGGAATAATTCCACTGTCCATATTAATATCCACATTTCTCAGCATCTGGGGTGTAGTATTGAAATCAGGCAATTCCATTCTCTCATCATGCAGAAGCTTAGTAACTTCTTCACAAAGCTGTAAGAATTCAGCTTGTGATACACCTGAAATGCTTTCTGCCATACTGAAAAAACACCAACCAAGAAAAACAAAAATTCACCAACCAGAAGAGCAAAAATTAGCAGCAAAGGAAGAGAACCACAGGTGCTAAATCCAGTAAAATTCCATTTATTGGTAAGCGCTTTTGTCAGGTTTAAAATCAACAAACTTCTTCAGACACCATTTAACAAACATGCCCAGCCATTTATACCAGTGTCATAACTACCATCAGCCAAAGACATCAAGTAAACACCCCCACATGATTCATTTAAAATTTCAGGAACCTACAAGTTTAAAAAAACAATATATGTTTCTTAAAGAGACATTCACATCACTATTAATGTTGCATTACATCCATCTACCATTTGAATTTATACATTACACAATGTTTCTAGTGATAAAGAATGTAATACTATCTAGCATACACTTTTAATTTAAGCAAACGGACGCCATGTCATTTAATCCTGGTAGACAACTATCATTCAAATAAATCTGCCACCATACCTCGTTCATGGTCTCCCATGAGCTTCACTTTGTATCTGCTGTAACACTGCCCTTCCTTTGCTGCTAATTTTCTTCTGGTTGGTGAAGTTATAGTCATCATCATTTAGAGGCCAAGGAGCGTTTTACATCCCATACATCTCTCCTACCTTAGCCAACAAGTGTAGCATATGTTACACTAGAGCAGATGAATGCTTCCACAGTACCATGATGCGCAGCGAGAATATCTAGCATTACCTGTCTATGTTTGCAGTTCCAGGGTCCTAGAGATAAGTAGTACATTTCTGGGCTTCTCCCAGAGAGAGTACATCAATGCTGGAAGTTAAGTAGCCCCTTCCTACCATCTGAATGAGTGATGTAGAATGAGTTGCTCAATTCCAGCTCTTCTTGGCTGGCTTAGACGGTTCTGTGCCACAAATCAAATCCAATCAGCTGGGACTCAGACAAGACTTAATCACTCTGCATGTCATAGACCCATCTAAAGTGAATCACTACATGTTAAAGCAAGATTAAAATTTATATATAATTAAAATAAATTCACTGACTACAAAAT
The DNA here is from genome assembly GCF_019279795.1 of Protopterus annectens. Classification (NCBI taxonomy): domain Eukaryota; kingdom Metazoa; phylum Chordata; order Ceratodontiformes; family Protopteridae; genus Protopterus; species Protopterus annectens. The sequence continues at coordinate 1,109,575,639 of NC_056743.1, read as the reverse complement.
GACTAGCTAGTGAAAGCTGCATAGCCCATATAGGAAATACATTCAGGAATGCTTGTGATCCATGAGTTACAGCTTCATAGCTTTACCTGTGGCAAGTCCTTTCTTATTTAGAAACCTCATGTAATATCTAACCTTTCTATGCTTTTGTAGAGATGAATTATGACAGATGTCAGTGTTTACTGCCCTTAAAATATTACATACATAATCCTTTATTTTATAATACCTTAGTATGGAGTTCTCAGTAAAAATTAGTAGCCCACTGTGAATTTCAGATGTTTTGCTCAGGTGTACTATGAAAAAGTGGACATGGGTGCCACTTTTACTTAGCCACTTTACAAACTGATGCATAAGTAAGTAAGTAAATAAATACATAAATAAATAAAAAAATAAATAAATACTGTATAACACAATTTCAGTGGAATCCTATCAATTTAGTTCATGTTTTTTCTCTTGCGTGTGAAATTCAAATTTGATCTTATTTTGTAAACAAATTAATAAATTACAGAATTGGTGTTTTGCGAGGCCTGTATCACCCTTCGCCCATGTTTCACAGTCAATTATTATTTTTTTTCTTTTTATCAATGGTGGCTGTTTGTTATAGCTGTGTCCAGATTACTTACAAATCTTAACTTTACATCACTAGCCCACCCTGATATACCTTCTCTTCCTAGTTACTCTTTACATAGGTAATATGACTAGAGTCATAATTTGCAGCCTTATCAAAGTTCAGTGCAAGAATTTGTCATTATTGAAGGCTGAGTAGCACTGAGTATGAACTGAATGTATGAATGTATTTATATGTAACTACATGCATTCTTATCAATGAACACATATGATGACAGTACATTCATCAATCATGACTGGTCAAACATTCAGCTTATCATAACTACACACAATGGAATGCCAATTAATCACACATTCTCAGAAGCAGCTATTGCAAGCTGTTGCTACAAAATATAGCAGTGATCAGCTACATACAAAATTCAACAAAACCAAGTGCTCTGTAATGGGGAGAATTTATTTCCCCACACCCCACACATGGAACTTAACCCTTACATCCCCAGCGTGTATATACTAACTTTACAGTTGCACAACTTCAGTAAAAGACACACCACTCTTTAATGCTATAGTCAACTAACTGTAAGTAAACTATAGCAGAAAACAATAAACTGTGGTTTTGATAAATACTGACACATTTTGTACCTGTCAGTAACTTGGACACTCCGCTCTACCAACTGTGACTACAGACATTTATATCTAAACATATACGTGTGTGTGTTTGCATGCATGTGTGCGTGTGTGTGTGTGTGTGTGTGTGTGTGTGTGTGTGTGTGTGTGTGTGTGTGTGTGTGTGTGTGTGTGCACATGTGTATACATGGGTCTACTTCAATAGACCAAACTCTTACTTACCTGACTCCCACTTGGCCGAGACTAAACCACCAACAACTTCAGAAGACTGACACCCGGAACACCGACTTTTCATGCAAGGTATTTAACTGCTTGGCCATCCTGTTGAACTTGCGGTTTAGTTTTCTTTCATTTCGTTTTTTTTCGGGATGGCCAGGTTACTTACCTCACGTGAAAAGTCGGTGTCCTGGATGTCTGTCTTCTGAAGTTGTCGGTGGTTTTGTCTCAGCCAAGTGGAAGTAGGGTAATTGAAACTTCAGTCTACTGAAGTAGACCCGTATACATATATGCAAATGAAGACAGCAATTGCACACTGTACTTTTATTGTTACACAGTGCCCTTGTACATATATGGCTAGACTGGGGGGATGGCTGGGTCACTTTATTGAATGTTTCCCACATTTATAACTCAGTAAATGTTAAATACTTGATATCTCACTGTGGTATACATATAGTGGTGAGTTGGTTTCAGGGCTGAGAACAGCGATGAGATTAAAGGATGCTAATAAGTGTAGTTTGTTTCAACACGATTTAAGCTGTATACATAGCCTTACCATGTAACACACAATCAAATGTGTTTATTAGTAGACTGAAATGAGAGTTCATGTGCAAGAACAAAATCTCTTTTTTGTGTCAAAGAAACAGTCCATTCTGAAACTGAAGAGTGTAAAAGTCTTTCGGCTTCTCCCGGTTATTCTCCGCTAATGATTGGCAGTGGATTTTTACGGTGCTGAGTTGCCAGCCCAACCTTCAAGGAAGGCACACCCATTCACACACGTACCCACCTGCATGTCTTTAAACATCATTTGACTGTGGGGAGGACATGCAGACTCCACATAGAAGGCGTTTCAGGTGAAAATCAAATGGGAGAACCTCTTGCTGTGAGGTGACAACGCTAACCAATGCACCATCGGTACTTTGAAGAATTGTCTTCTGTTTTTTTTCAACAGGTTTACTGAATATTAGTAATGTTATGAGACTGTTTCCAGCAGAATAAATACAGGGTTATAATTCTTGTAGTTTGTTGCAGTAATTGTGGTCCAAAAAATGTCAGATTTGTCTTTCTGATGCTGACATGCTAACAATAAAAAAATGTTCTAGTGTGGCCAGGAAAGTGATTTAATACAGTAATATCTTATTGGAGTACAAAGATGTTTCCTGACCTGTATGTGAATTACAGCAGTGCTCACATTTATGAAGATTTAGAAGCAACAGCTATAAAGTAAAGTTTATTAGTTAACATTTTTAGAAAACTGAAGTTAAGAGGCTTTCACAAAAGTAATAATCCTAGTTATTGCTCTTTTCAGTATTTTGACTTAAATTCAAATCACTACTGGGTTCTTTCATGGAAACCACCAGTATTCATTTCCAATCAGGATTCAGAGTATGATTTCACCAACCAAAAGCAGAAGCTACTGTTAGGATGCTAACACTGCAGCTTGGCCTGGATGTAAACAGTGATGCCTATCAGATTAACAAAGTGGCCAGATGTACGAGTGTTTTGGACATTTTGGAAGGAAATTTGAATGTTGCATTTTCATTAGTAAAGGCAGCAGACTGTGTTATTTTAGTATCATCCCAAGACATAGCATTTTATGACACCAGTTTATGAGGTTTCCCGAGAAGGATATAGTTCCCCCTGTTAAGTTCCCTAGACCTTTCGGCATAACCTCCATGCAGCCCAGATTTTCTCTGCCCACTACTTTTCACAAGGCTTATTATTTATTTTACAGGAATAGCAATGATGAGGAAGGGCTCAATCAGGTTATACTAGATGTTAGTATAATATACTTTACGGAGCTCAGCCAAAACTAAACACCGAATACAAAAAATGTTACATTTCTGGAGTGCTTTATTATTTTTGTTGCTGGTTATACAGTAATCCACTAGAAATGCAATAGACAGCATCAGCATCCACCTCCTTTTTCCTATTTTGTATATGGAGTTGGAGTGTCAAACCAGCAGCGACCATCACCTAGAGACAATGTTCAGACCACAGGATGACTAGCCCTGCCATGGACAAACTGTACAAATGCTATATTGCATTGCAGTATTAGCAAATCTGGCTAAAACATTAAAAAAAAATAAGTAAACTAAGAAAAGTAAAATCAGTTCCACTCCTGAATGTGCAGTAAAAAAAAATTTTTCTTAACAGAAGTTGCATTATTTTCAATGTATTCCAGGCAAAGTCAGTTTATGGCAGTTTTGCTAATAAAGTATTACATATGAAAGTCATTTCCTCCCATTTTACACAGTTTTCATAATTTTATCTGTGTATTTATCCTAAAACAGAGATGTACACTTTAAGAAGTATATTTTGATTGCATGTAATAAGCTACTTCCTTCAACCAGGGCCCAACAAAGCTCAAAGTACAGTTTCCTGAAGAGGGTACGGCTCACCTCGTAGATTCCCGATACCTTTCAGGATAACTCCGTGCTTATGAATGTACCTGTGTCATTGAACACAGGGTGTTGCAGACCAGCTTCATTCTCATTCAGTCCATGTTATGGGGCTATATGTATTATTTCACAAATATTTCTTTTTACCAAAGGATGTTGAAAGTTTGGTGAATCATATATTTCTAGAGTTGCTGCTCTGATTATATTCATAGTGTGCTGAATTTCCTCACTTTAAATTCTTGAATATTTTACCATAAAATCATGTAACTGAAAAAAACAGCAGCATTTTATCAACTGTTTTCAGCACATAGTGGTCTCCAAATTATATTACCAGTAAAGATTGCTTCTTATATGACATTAAATGCCTTAATTATATTCATTTCACAAAACACATTCATTCTTGTTATACATCTGTATGATCTATTTTTTTTTCTTTGTCATACCTTTAGGTTAAAGTAAATTTCCTCTTGTTATATCATCAACTCTATTATTACCTCTACAATGCATTCAATCAACACAAAACTCACTAAGGTACGGTCTCACTATAGGAAAAATATTCATATTGTTGATGGTAGAAGAGTTGGTGCACATCAGAGACATTTAGATGACCACAGTAACAGTGGGGCATCTGTATGCATTAACTCTTGCCCCACACCAGAGTACACTGCAAGCTACCTATACATAGTCTTATATGCAGACTGTAACTGCTACTGCACTGGTGGTATGTTGTGGTTCTGGCTGCCCAGGGCTAGCCCTTGGGAGCTACCTATGGGACCCCCTATGGTATTAAAGCCCTTTCCCTCACCTCAGAGAAGGGGAACCAGATGAAATCAGCAGCATTGTTGTCTGACCCCCTTGTTATTGTACCTCCAGTCCAGACATTGAACTTATTTTAAGGAAGTGCTGGCTAGTGTAGCCTGCTGTTATGGACAGAGATCCTGATTAATAGTATCAAGAAGTGTATGTGGAACATTATGTCCCTGCCAATCATTAATAGATATTTTTCAGTAAATTGAAAAAAAGAGTTGCTGATGTTTCATCATATGCAGTCAAGTTAAGCAAACAGCTGTCCACTTTTGTCATTGAATGGTATGCTGTAAACTCTTGTTGTTACAGTTGTGATGTTCCCCACTCTAGACCAGTCAAGGAGCCTGAATCCTCGCCACTAACACTGAACAGCGACATTCACTTGGAACAAAAATAGATCCACACTGTGTTTCCAGATGCAGCTGTCTGCATGAAGCACAATTTCTCCTAAGAACACAGAGGAAATACACTTAGTCCAGGGTATGGCTGTGTGTGTGTGTCTCTCTCTCTCTCTCTCTCTCTCTTCCTCTTCCTCTTCCTCTCTAGGGCCCCAATGAGACTCCCCACTAGCACAAATGTAGATTTGAGTCTTCAGCCGAGTGTCCAAGCCAAGTCCTCCAGCACCATCTCTATGAAACCAATGCTTTGTGTCCTTGCTCCAAGCAGCTGACACACATCCTTTTTGAGGTTTGATTTGCACACACACACACACACACACACACACACACCTGGGAAAGGCTGGCACAGACTTAGTAGCTATGCCCCCTTCTGCCAGGCTATAAGGTAGTCACTGCCACCAGATACTCCAAAGCCAACTACTTTAAGACTCTTACAAGGGTACCCAATTATACTGAATGAAATTAATATTAATACAAATTGTAGTGTTTGACAAATGCAGTAAGACATTCAGGAGTGACCACAGAGTCACCAAATAGATGTAAGTACTCTCAAATGTTAAAATATTCTCTAAAGGACCAGCAACAATGACAGGTTTAAATATATTTAATAAGAAATAGTAAAAGAACATAAAAATACTAAATATCTGTTTACAATAAACACCAGAGTTTCAATCACAGGAAATATTAAAATAACATGAATGAACAGATTCACACAGATACAGAAAAAAACAATTCTTAACTAATCTCACTATATTTTCCTGACTGATCTAAAGAATTACTATTCCCTGGTCACTTACTAGAGCAAGGCAAGATGAAGTAGGTGTGGGGTCCTTCTTTGTCAGGTTCCAAAAACAGAGTGCCTGCGACTTCTCTCACATCCAGTATCAAAACATAATTTCAGTCTGGATTACATAATGATATCACATACATCTGGTCATCTGACCTCTGGTTCCCACACTACCCCCATTACTAGAAACTGCCAGGCTTTAGCACATATGTGTCAATAATTCACACACATTGGGCTTTGCTAAGATCTGTTGTAGCTTCTGAAAGTCATCAAAAATAAACACTTTAATTCTTCCTAAAGGCACTAATAAACCATTCTCTGGCACAGATGTTTTGTCTCTGGTGGCAGTCAGAACTGTAAGATACAATCTTTATGGCCTAAATTAAGTAATTTAATTTCTTACTATTTTTCAAAGATAGCTGTAGCTGTACTGGGATTAACCTCTTCTCTTCCAGTATTCTATTTACAACAGTAGAGTCTGATATAATGTACATTTATTTTCTGTCTAGCAGGACACACTATTGATACATTTGTAACACAACTAACTTTACAAATACATTTTCAACACAAGCATCTGTAAAAGTAATTTTGATATACAAATGACATATAATTCTGTACAAAATTCCAGCTACCTGTGCTGGCATATTTTACACATCCACTGCCCTACTTCTCCTGGCATAACATGACAGGTAATAATATTCTATCAGAAATGTGAGATTATCATTGCAGCTGGCACATATATAGCTTTGTAACTGAGATGTACCTTTGAATATAAAATCACAGTAGACACTGTGTGTCTAAGGATGTTATGCTTTAGTGTGGAAGCATCTGTAATTTGTCTCCTTTCTGAATGCTCATACAATATTAATTTATGGTTTGTGCAGATGATTAGATTGAGAGAACTTTCATATATCATGAATCTTATAGAGCCTTCATTCTTGGCAGTATAATCCCATTGTAATAATAAGGAATTTGTTATTTTGCCAGGCAGAAGTTGCTTTTACAGTCATTGTCTACATATAAAGTGTCGTGAACTAACATTAGTACAGATTTCATTTGACAATTAAAATCAAAGTTATTAGCAAATGAATCACAGACGTTGCTCAGCCAAAAGTGTTTGTATCCACTTCTCATTTAAACTTATTTCATCTGAAAAGGAACATTCTGTAAATTTTTAAATTAAATGTTCCATTGCCTTTCTGAAGTTATTTTTAATGTTCCCTTTTGCATATAAGTCGACTAGACAGTGGTTAACTTTTCTGGCCCTGTGAAACTTATTTTGCAGTTGTTTATCTTGGTATTCTGTTGATAATTAATACACCAGAGCAGACAGTAGGTAATTCACATGTTGTTTGGCCAAGAGGGTATTTCCCTCCTCCCACCATTAGTAAAAAATATGAATTAATCAGGCATGATCCTGCAGTGGTGTATTTTTATAATAAAATGCCATCATTGAAATTAAAAAAGCCTTATACTTTTATAAGACCATAGTGTAATGCAACCTGCATTTCTCTTGACCATAATGATATATGGTTGCATACTTATGTGCTTGAATATTGTGTTCCTCCACTTACCCCTTCATCCATTTACATCTTTGCCCTTTTAAGCCCTGCTTCCTCATTACTGTGTCATAATGCCTGTGACTGAAGAACCCTTTCATACATGGTTTTCTGCTGTCAGAACCACTTTAATGTGAGGCATGTGCCTTATATATCTGATTTAGCTCACAGATCAGTCTTGTATGTTTGGATGCACATACAGATGATTGTCTGTGCTTGTTAATCTGACATGGTTTTAGATGTGAATGCTTCCTGTTGTCCATCTTTTGTTCTTTAAGATATGTATCTGCATATTGTTCATAGATATATAATAGGCTATCGATCTGCAGACTATTACAAGCCTAGACAATAACTAGAGGTTAGAATCAAACTCTGTGCCTTGTAACTGTGAGGTAACGACATTATTCACTGTGCTACCCCACACCCCCAAAAATAAGAGGAAATTAGTGTGAAGACAATACAAGCCTAGTGTAATAACCTGAGGTTCGAATTGAACCATGTGCTTTGTGTCTTTGAGGGTAAAACCTTAACCATCATGACAAAACTAAATTCTAACTATAAGAAAGGAATAACTACTGAACTATTTCTCGGGTCATTGTCCACTTCTGGTGACTCTGTTTTCAAGAAAAAGAAAGAGAATCATTTCCAGTTCATCTAGGATATCTACACATATGTAATAGCTCTAGGTTGATGTTAAGAGAGAGTTGTAGTACAGAACAGCTTGTAATCTGCCGGTTACAACATTTTTAGTAAACCTGTTATATGGAAAGTGATAAATATCATTACTTGCCCTGTGTATAGCTGCACACTTTCCATCTAGGGGAGTATAACAGCTGTTTAATGATTAGTACTGTAAATCCTAATACTATAACCAGATTACATGAAAAACACTTTCAGTAAACCTGGCACTATCATTTTACCTATTGCTGTGTGAGCAACGAAATGGTATATGTAATGTAGGGGGTTGTGAGGTCTCTCCTCATATGGGGATGTGTGCCAGGGGCTTTGTTTTTGATTTGCTGAAAGTGGCTTTCAGCTTAATTGTATTTGTGCATTAGGATCCATGGTAATTGTTTTTACTGAGTCATCACTAACCCCTTCCTAGCATGCTATTGTGACTATCAGTATATATTCAAATGATTTAAATGAGAATCTAAAAAATGCATTTTCTACATGTTCCCATACAAATTCTCTGCTCTAAATGTCCAATAATTTGACCTTTCTAACATGACTGTATTCCTTCTCTGTATTTCATCTTTGTCGTTTACACATCGGTTTTGTCTTTCTGCCACTGTCTTCAGTGCACTGTACTATCCTGAGAGCTATGTACAGATATCCAGTACAACTTTCCCTAATATGAATAATTTGGACAGATGACCTGTTGGTGATGGCACTGGATCTCTAAGTGACTAATGGCTGTAGTTGTGATGGTATGAGCAAGTGCATGCAAACTCAACATCTTGCCTTTATTTCAAGCTGTAGTCTCTGGGGGCAAGAAAGAGAAAAGAAAATAAGGGCCTTTTTTGGGATTAATATGTATATAAGACTAATTTTCTTAGGGGTTTGAAGGAATGTGTTGTTTGGTTATATGCATCCACTTCAAAGACATACATTTTTGATGCGTCAATCACCTCTGGCAGGATCAGTTGTGAGAAAACAAGTAGTTCGTAGCATCACTCAAATTTGTGCATTTGGTGTGGTAGAAAATATGAACAGTCTGACAAGGTTGTAATACATGGCCATTAGTCAACACTTTGGTTAAAGTGAAAACATACATGGTACTTTTGTCAAAGCTGTGATGTTTCTGGAGCATATCAAAGGCCAAATACTGTTGCTTGTAAACAGGTATGCAATAATTCTGCAGTGGATAATCCCAAGCAGCCAAGGAATACAAAGAAAATTCTGCAAATAACAAAAACAACACAGACTGATAGTGGCTAATTAAAAATCAGTTAGTTTGATTTGTTTGACAAATATTCAGCAGATTGCATATATCCTCTTTGTCTGACATACTAACGAGTTTGGATCATATGAATTTTCACAGTGGCCTTTCATTCGAATCCTTTGCTAAAACCTTAATTGGAAAGTCAAAATTATGCTACATTTGGCTCTAAAATTGTGTGGTCTTCCTTAAGGCACTGGGACAGAATGCAGAGGATAAAATTAGACATGGTTTATTCACAGGATGTTTTAGACAATTTTATAGTATATGCTTTTATATTAGCCAGTTTTACATTTCATTGTTGAGTGCTTCTGATTAACCTGTTTCTTCATGAGCTTAATTTCAATACTTCCTATAATTGCATGATATCCACCTTTCACCTGCTGCATGTTTTGGTGAGGTGTCGTCTGATGTTAATGGTAGCAGGTATTCTGTCATGGTATGCTACCTTAGAGGACTGTGATTTATTTTTACATAAACTTTCAGTATCATTTCTTATATTTACCATATGATGTGTGTTCTTTTTAAAATGAGTAATTTTGTGTTTGACCTCAGACTAGCTCAGCAAAGCCAATGTAGTCGATTTTGGAACATCAAATGGAATATTCACCAGAACATAACCTACTTCAAGATTTGGTACTCTTAAAGATTACTAAATTGGGAGGAATTAATCAGTTTCTCCTTGCATGGGGAGAGGGGATCAACCTACTCCCCAAAAAAGTTAAAAAATGCCCATCTGATTGGTTGGATTGAACTGAAGGAGCTTTGTTGTTTCAAGATGTGATTTAGTAAATCATTTCTTTAAAATGGACTAGGAGTTTAAATAAATCATTTATTCACTATCAGTTTCCAGCAAGTCAAACTGACTCACCAAAATCATCCCATTTGAAGTTCCTATTTGCAGTCCAGTCTCATCTTTTCGGTTTTATGTGCTAATTTAGAGTGTGAAGCAGGAAAATAAAATTCCATTTAACATGGCTGGGTTGCTAGTAAAGTTGTTTTACATATTATCTCCTTTTCCTAGGAATCAGTATGGAGTAGTCAGTCTGTTTTTGTATGTGTTATTGAACGTTTTGAACACATTGACCTACACTAAACCACCAATAGAGCATTTAATCCAAAGCCCTGCATTTTTTATAGCTCAACTATATCACAATGCTAAACACTAGTATGTTTTTGTTTTGCCTGAGACACCTTCAGTTTCTGTAAAATTCAAGCATACAGCCCATTAGGCCCTTGGGACTATGAAGAAGTACATTAAATTCACACATTACTTTACACTTTACTAAGCTGAATTATTTCCTTTATTGTGTGGGCCTTCTCCATTGTCAATTATTAATAAGGAAATGGACTTGAGAGAGCACTGTGGAAGCATTTTTCTGCATGTTAAGAATCATAGAGACTGAACACCTTCACTTTTTTTGTTTATCTCTGAATGATGATGCAATGAACAAGTTGCAAAGCTTACACAGTATATTTGTACTGTGTACATGGCACATTAGTATCATATGGCTCTGGATAGATTTGTGTCCCAAAGACTCCCCCATCTTTGGAATAGACCCCCTCTCCATGTCAAGCAGAGTACCTCTCTAGCCCTCTTTAAGAAGAACCTGGATGACTGGAGGGGAAACAGAAATACACCCCTGGAATCCCACCTGTGTCCCTACTGGACAGGGGAAACAGGTGCTGACTATGAGGGAACATGGGCAAAATTCTTGCCTAGGCTTATAAGGGCCTCCAGGCTAATAGCCTAGTATCATCCTATGAACATATGAACCTATGGAAGTGACCTTATAATATCTGTGGTTCAGGGAAAGTAGACAGCTGACATACCTCCCAACTGCCTTAATTTTAGGATGTCCATAATTTTGGCTCAACATTTTATTCCTTCCTTCCTAAAATAAATTTAGATTTCTTTTTGAGAAAAGTTGGTAGGTTACAGTCGGTAAATACTTATAATTCTTAGAGTTACAGAATTCTTTGGTTCAGTGTATAATGGGATGTCTACATGTGTGTGGGAGAGTAAATGTAAAGGGATGCCTGTGTCAATGCGATACAGGGACTGTCAGTGATAATTACCACCTAAAAGTGTTTTTGGCAGTGGAGGCAATTATGGGCAATCAAGTGACATGCAGATTAACTCATAATGAGGTCTTTTTCTTTGCAGCTTAATGTGTTTCTGAATCATATTTTCTATGGTCGAGTAAATTGACCTACCCTCACTAGGCACTTTAATCCACCACAGAGCATTCTTTTTGAATCACAGAAACTGTATACTTAAATTATTGGCTAAAATTTGGATTCAGTAACAATATTCTTGAAACTATTGAATGTAAAAACTGAGTCAGGTCATTAATTATATTGATATTAAAGATAAAAAGTATAAGGAGAAAAGGTAAAAAGAACAATAATATGTTGGAATTGTAAATGTCACTCATTGCTGTTTGAATTTTATGAAGGATTTTATCTAGGTATGACTTGTCAAATTATTGCAATAACTAAGACTGACACAGTAAAAGAAATTTATTTCTCACCCTATGACTTTCTCCTGTTTGCATCCTTTTTAGTGAAATAAAATGGTTTCTGTCCAAAACACTATCATTTGTGTAAATTATGCCTGTGTGGGTTCATGCAAAAATAAATAAATATACTGAATACTCTTAAAAATGATTATTTTCTGATAGCTGTAGGTCAGATAAGGAGTTTTTTGCTTATAAATTCCTGAATGCTGAGAGGATAGCTTAAAGACCCTTGCTCGGGGCACAATACTGTGGCACGCTCATTTTCCATGGGTCTATTTTGGGAGTCTTGAGCCTTTTGCTATACTTGTGATGCCAGCGTAATGCCAGTCATCCATGGCCATGTTCTAATGTGCAACCACAATTCAGAAAAAAACAACAGAGCTCAGGAAGGTAATCACACCAGGTACATGTCAACAATACAAAAAGCAAGAAGAACCAACTTCGTATCCACAGACCTTACCTTTGAACTGCGCAAAAGTACAAAAGTTTATACTAAACAAGGACCATACCTCTCAACTGTCCCTGATTTTCAGGGATGTTCCTGATTTTGACTCAAATTTTAGCTCTGTCCCTCATAATCTCTCCTAAAACTAGTGACTTTTGGAGGAAAGATGGTGAATTACACTTAATGAATAATGACAATAATTAAGAGTTTTAGACCTCTTTTACTTCAGAAAATGTGTATTAATTCATATGCTCTGATTCTGTTAATGTTTCAAGTTAATAGTACTAATATTTTAAAAGTGTCCTTGATTGTCCCTGATTTTTTCTTGACTTGTCCCTGATTCTGTTGAAATTCGTGCCCAATTGGTTGAGAGGTCTGACAAGGACTTCTTGTGCACTACAAGCTAGTAATGTTTTTACCTGACTGGACTGCTTAATGCTTTATTGCAGGATGCACCCACCTGATGCATGAATGACTTAATCATAACTATATATGTAAAATCTCGTTTTGTATTGTTCATTATGTAGAGCAAGGGAAGTACCATCAATAACCATAAAATAAACTTAGCCTCCTTTAAACTTAACTTCCACACATAAGGGCTTGCTTGCAAATGAACAGAAACATTCCGAAAATTATCTCAGAGTAGTAGCTGTTTTTCGTGTTGCAGTTAATTAACACAGCCCTCATAGACAGTGAGGTATGTGGCCCAGCTGAGAACGCATCCGCTTATGTTCTGACTTGCACATTCAGGCTGTTTCCGGGAACTGTCACTACTGCAAGCTTTCCCCTACCACAGACTCACTGTTGTGGAGATGTCTTTGAGGCAGAGAAACTATTTATACACTTTACAAACAACAGCTTTGTATATATTATAAGACTTTGAAAAATAATCGCACTGCATTTCTAAAAATGATGTGTAAGATCTGTATTGAATCACTTCGCACTGTAACTGCCTAATGATAATGGTGGGTAGATTTGACTTGATTGTTTTTTGAGACTTTTAAAAATGATCTCTTTCATCTATGTTTTTGTTAAGTAACAAAATGGATTTCATCTGACCATGTTTATGCAACTGCAGTCTTTAAGAGCAGAAGCCTAGGTATGAAGGTAACACACCTGTAATGTGCTGCATCCTATTGTATGTTCATTTCTGTCACCTCAGTCTGTGTATTGCAGGACTGTGAATAGATCAATTTACTATCTTGCATATCCCAGGTAATTTATGAAGAGAAGAACCTGCAGTGGATATAAAAAGTATACACACTCCTGTTAAAATGCCAGGTTTTTGTGATATTAAAAAAATGAGACCACAATAAATAATTTCAAAACTTTTCCCACCTTTTATGTGACCTATAACCTGACATTTTAACAGAGGTGTGTAAACGTTTTATATCAACTGTGTGTGTGTGTGTGTATGTGTGTGTGTGTGTGTGTGTGTGTGTGTGTGTGTGTGTGTGTGTGTATATATATATATATATATATATATATATATATATATATATATATATATATATATATATATATATATGATATGTATAGAGCACAGGGCAATCTGTCAGTCTATCCTTGAATAAATTCTATAATGTGCTTTACACATCTCAGGTTTGATGAAATTTTTGAGTACTTTTGGGTGAGGTCTGTCAGCATGATATTTTCCTGTGATTGTAACATTACTCCATGCATGACATACTAAAGTATCATTTTTGTTCCTAGTTGCAAGCCTCTTTGCTTTTGCAAGTAACGTCTTGGTGGTCAGTTCTATACTTGTACAATTCTTTATCAACCATTGAGATTGCAAAGTGTTAGGTCATATATATTTTTCATCCCCTTGCCCTTTGATGGAATAGCACATTTTGTTTTTGGAAAATTGCATTAATGTGTTACTTCTGCTATGGTATAGTCTTAATATTTTTCCATAAAAATTATTCTTCTAGTTCATGGGTAAATACTCGGTTAACTGCCCTTGCAGGCCATTTTAAGCCTAGCCAATTTCCCTCAAATGTGAGAATCAAACCCTGGACATTGTGCTTGTAAAGAAAGCACCTTAACCATTATGCCAACCCCCAACCCCAAAGTGTAGCATTGATGACTGGAAATCGAGTGAATGCATAGTATAATAGGGTTTTCCTGATGATGCCACCATAATCATATTGCAGAAAACGTATTTGTCAAAACAGCTAAGAAATCTGCTGAAAGCCTGCTTATATATATTTTAACTGTTCTTTTTTAAATACTGAGTAAGACAGTTATGCAGACCGGAAAGACTCACATCCCAACCACTACTGCTATACTCAAGTTCCCCTTTCATGCTCTGAGAATATTTACATGAACTGTGAAGTTAATGTGCTAAAATGTGTTAAAATTACATATCCAGTGATGCAACTGCCACTCAGTCAAGGTAGTATTTGAACTCCAACATCTCCAGTTTGTGCTTGGTGTATATGCAAGTAGAATCTGAATTCCATTTAATGAACAGGACAGGACTGCAGGATGAGACATGTTTCAGTGCTAGAACTGCTGAAACCAGTACGAATCGTGAGAGGCTATACAATTTTTATATGAGGCACATGTAAGCAAACAACAGTTTATCCAGGGAGTCCTGACTCCTAAAGCTCAAAATTTGCTGGAGTCCTGCACTTTCTAATTCAGATATCTACAGAGCTACTTATCTTTTTCGAGCTCTGCCTGTTTCATGTATCTGTGATGGAGAGAATAAGGATATTTTTACAATCGTCAAGCCATTTTGTGGTTGGGAAGTCAGGTATGTACAACTGGCTTATGTGGTAGGGCTGCCTGTGTTGATGCAGGTTATGGATTTGCCAAATGCTGAGAAAAGTGTATTGGAAAATAAGAGGTGTGCATTTCTTTTTTAAAGAATATAGCTGATAATGGCCTACACCAAGGGTTACGCTACGCAGTTACAGAGTGGTAGGAATATAACCAAAGAGTGTACTATTTTATATATTTCATCTGTAATACACTCTTATATTTTAATTTGCCAAGTACTTTGAGGTAGTGTAAATGGAGACGTGGGTCTGCCTTTTAGTGATGGACCCTACTGCTCCCTTATAGAATCTTTTGAGTGCAGGTGGAAACCAGAAAATAGAATCCAACTCTCTAGGATGATCATAACCTATGCCGAGTGATGCTTGGATGCAGAATCACTGCATTCAAACACACAGGCTTGCAACCTCCACAGTGAGACACACATTAAAATAGAAGAGAGAGAGTGTATACTGTGGAAGTGATAACCACTTTAGAAAAAGGCTGCAAGCACTGAAATAATTCAATAATAATTTTTATTCATAGTTTTTCCTGATCAGGTAGGTTTCTCTGTATTCAGTCAACAGCCTGATAAATATGCGGATCTAATCAATATTGCAGAAAGTGTAGCTTTATCCTGACAGTAACTAATGTGTCTAACTCCTGATGTCATCACAGTATAATCATAGGGTAGACACAAAATAAAAGGAGCTAAAAATAATGTATAGTCTGGTGTCTATCCGCAACTATTTGCATGGCAGTAATATTCAAAATAATATCTATTCCTGCATGTATATTTCATTATTTTCTTGGTGGCAACAGTTTATCACTGAAATTATACTACAGTTTTTTTATTTTATTAAGACAGTGTAGTATGTTTGTCTGAATTTTAAATAAACATTTTTCATAAAAAATATACTGTAGAGATTTCTGGGTTTGGTTAGCTATCTATCTGTTATCTTATCCAGAAATGCAGTGTATGGTTATGAAAAATGTAGAGTTCCAAACAGGAGGGGGGGGGGTAAGGAGAGAGAGAGAGAGATTATGCCAAGTAACAGAAATAAGAAATGATCTCTTCTCAGTTAATTCTCAGTCAGGGGTCTTCCAGAGAGAGCTTCCTGACAATGAAGACCTAAAGAGGGTCAAAGACACAAAGGTGAAATATGGGAACATACACACAGTCAGCAAGGATCCTAAATACAGTTAATTCTGCTGTGTCAGGATTAGATTGTAAAGGATGTAATAAACTGAAAGCTGCTGGAAAATGAAGGATATTCACTGCGTTCTTACTGGTGATGCTTTGTATAACTGCAGGCCTCACATTTCATGTTCCTACCTTCTTCATAGCTATTTTACTATGTAACATCATAACCAGTGTAATGTTTTCCAGACAGCAATAGCTTGCATTGGGGAGCAAAAGAAAGAATCAGACCAAAAAAATGACTTGAGTTCTATTTAATTATGTGCAATAGAGAGTCTTGAAACAAGGTGGTCAGCAATAAGGTTCCATGACAAATTTTCTGTTTGCAGGACTACTGTGAAACCCTGCTCTGAATGGGACACCGAGGTTGTTGTAGATGTTAAATCTGTGGTATGTCTTTGGATGTGTCTTACATCAGGATCCCCTTGTAGTAATTAAGCCAAAACCACTGCTCCCATTGTGTATGAAATTTTTGTTGCTCTCAGGCATTAAATGCCAGAGACTAGAAAAGTAGTCATACAGAGCAGGAAAGAGAAAATATAATACAAAGTTAACCCGTCTACTTTCAGAACTATCATAAATATTAGTGATGGAGCATCTGATAGCCATCAGTAATAATCATCCAATGGAGATAGAATTGTCATTTAAGTTACTGGTAAAGCATACGTTTCATTTTATATCACTAAGAATCTAATAGATGGCTATAACTCAGGCTGGGAACAACATTTGATTTACAGATTTAACCTTGCACTCTGATAGACCATAGTGGCATCACATGCATGCCGATGCACAGATGTTTTTTGTACTCAGGGAGCTGTACTATGAGTATAGAGAACAGCTGCGACACATCTCATGCAGTAAGAGCGGATTTAGGCAGCACATGTACAGCTTGAGTACCACCTGTGTGCATGCTGCATATCTGAGAAATGGCAACTGCAACTTGTTAACGTGTTACCGCAGTAATACCATAAATGTTGTGATTAAACACAGAATGTGTTATGTGAGGTGCTTTATGATTTGTGCGGTAGCTGAGTTGGATTGTGTTCTATAGGTGTATGACTACGGAGTTTGTAATGCATTTTTGTTTGAATTAGATAGGTACAATAATTTAGGCTGCATTTCTGGGTCATATAAATAGTCGCTGTGGGTTGATGGGTGCATGGGCAGTAGTGTTTGCATCCCAACTGTGATTGTTGTGCACTTTTATACACACACACACACACACACACACACACACACACACACACACACACACACACACACACACACACACACACACACACACACACACACACACACACACACACACCTTCTTCTTTCAGTTTTTCCCAGTTAGGGGTTGCCACAGCAGATCACCTGTCTGCTCATGATTGGCAGTGGAGTTTTACAGTGTTGAGTTCCCAGCCCAGCACCCAGCCTTCCACAGAAGGCACACACGTGCACACATTCACACCTAGGGCCAATTTAGAGTGTCCAATCCACCTACAGCATGCCTTTGGGATGTGGGAGGAAACCGGAGCACCCAGAGGAAACCCACGCGACCACAGGGAGGACATGCAGACTCCACACAGCAGGCACCCCAGCTGAGGATCGAACCGGAGAACCTCTTGCTGTGAGGTGGCAACCCTAACCGCTGCACCACCGTGGCCGCCCCTCACACACACACACACACACACACACACACACACACACACACACACACACACACACACACACACACACACACACACACACACACACACACACACCCCTACATATGGCAAAATTCCAAGGTATGTCCTATTACTGTGAAATCAGAACAAAAAATCCAAAACTTGCAATAGCATCGAATTGCATTATCTTTTCACTGCATAATTTGATTATATATGATGAAAAGACAATGTGAGAATTTAAAATCTGATCAATGGTTTGAAGAAATCACTGACAATATGTACCTGCTTTGTAATATACAGCTCCTTTCCATCTACAATGTTTTTCACTATTACCCTCTAATCTTCAGTGTTATGCTTTGACTGCAAAATAGTATGCTCCAACACACATGCCCTCCCAAAGTAAACTGCAGCTTAGCAAAGCAAAGCTTACATATCTGTCCTGTATGCTGTTCACCTTCACCCCCCCAGTCATATCACTCCCTCCCTCCCTCCTTCGCCCACACATCCTTCTTATGCATTTGAGAATCCTTCTGCCATGCTATGGAGCCAGGCCTAAGTTAATAACATTTACTTACAGCAGTTTAGAACATGCGGCCTTGTGACCTTTCTCTAGTAGTACCTCTGCAGAATTCATCACCCTGCCATTTAAAGTGTTTGTACACATGTTTTGCCAACATGAGGACTTCGTTTCATTCCCTAGACCACAGTCAGTGAGGTATTATTATTAAAAAAATATATTGCTTCTGACATCAGACAGAGGAAACATCTGTCCTGACTTCTGACATATCTTCATAGACTGGCTTCCTCTCACATTTCTGTGGTTTCAAATATGCCATGCCCTGTGCCATTTCAGTTATTGCATTATACGCTTTAAAAAAGTACTTTTCCTCTGTTATGTGTGTATCAGTATGTACAGAGGAACATGATTTACTAATAGTCTTTAGGTCTGAAGTCACATGACAACTAGTGCACTAAATCCTCGAAAGAGGAAATCCTGGACACTACCTTGTATACGACTGCAGTCAATCAGATTTTAAGATATCTGAGAAGTACCATTGAAAAATGCAAACTTTATAGTTATAAGAATTAACTCAAAATAATAAACAGTTCCAAACAATAGAAGGGCAATTAACATGTACAAATTTCAAAGACTGTAGATAAAAAGGTATTTTTTTCTGTCTACCTAAAGCTCTAAAGTAATAAATATAATTTACAGGAGCTACTGGTGTCTTCAGCATGCTTTAGGGTTGTGACGGAAGCATGCACTTCATGAGAACGCTTCAGTCAGAACTTTTTCTTTTATATAAATTAAAAGATTCAATATGCCATTTCTAAAATCAGGCAGAAATGCATTTTTTTCCTGAAAAAGCATTTTATGAAGTATGATGTTTGCAGCAATTGAATTAATAGCAAACACATTAGTTTTAAAGACACTGCTGAACCATCTTTCTACATTTAATTTAATTTATATATTCATTAAGTGAGGATGTTAGCCTTTTAAAATCTGCTGCCTATGTATGTTCTACCCATCTACATCTGTGATTGTAATAAAGCAACATATCCTCTTTATGTATCAATTTGCCTGAAGAACTCTTCTTGGTGTATAAAGTTGAAACAGCAATAATTTGAACTTCATCAGTTCAACAAATTATATAATTAGTGGTTTGTACATCACTTCTGTTGCAGTGAGATATCACTGTCTTGTGCTTTTATAATGACAAAGCTATACAAATTGCCTTACACATAGGTGTTGTGGTAGATCGTGGCACAAAGGTTTATAAGACTGAGATTCAAAAAGTGTCTATTCTGGATTTTTCAAATTTAGGGTATGCTGTATCATTCTGTTTTTCTGATTAATAATTTAATTGCCAACAGTTATCCACTGTGCTCTGAATGAAAAGGGAATCAAATTAGTGACTCCCCATTTTTCTGGATTCATTAATTTATGCTTGCATTCATTCATGTTTGTATTCATTTACTCATTCATTCATTTATACATTTTCCCATTACCTGCCTAATCCATTTCAAGGTCACTGGGAAACTGGATACTATGCTGTAACTTGGTCAACATTAAGGAAGAGAAACTAATCCTTAATCAGGTGCTAACAGATGATAAGATGTACAAACTCACATCTTCTCATGCAACATATAAATGTATGGTTAGTTTGGTAAAATTCCCCAGCTCCTAAAATTCATCTTAAGAGGGGAGAAGATACCAAAAGAACTGAAAGAACCCCGTACTGGGATATACAGATTCACACAGAAGGCAACCTAAATGAAAACTAAATTGGAAAACAAGCACTGCAAGGCCCCTGTGCTAACAGCTACACCACTGGACTACTGTTTTATAATGACTTGTTTTATCTGTTACTATGTAGCAACTGCCTTCTTTAGAAGTGTCAGTATGCCTTGCACTTTTCAGGGTCTCTGTCCCTTCAGCTTCCTGTTTCCTTCAGGTTTCAGCATCATATGGCCAATAGTTTCAACAGTTTGAAGGTAAAGCTGGCAGCCTACTGCCTTTCAGAAGCTTGATTGGTTTAAAACATGTTGATATTTCTCCTTCTGGAACCAGACACGCACACACACACACACACACGCACACGCACACACACGCACACACACACACACACACACACACACACACACACACACACAGACACGCACATGCACACACGCACACGCACACACACACACACACACACACACACACACACACACACACACACACACACACACACACACACACACACACACACACACACACACACACACACACACACACACACACACACAGACACACACACACACACACACACATGCATTTAGTAATGTACAAAAATAATGAGCAGCAAAACATCAGTCAAAAAGGATCAAAACTCAAAATAGTCTGTAACAACTATGCAGTTGTTGTTGCATGTAATTCTTTGATGCTTTGTATCTGCAGTAATTCTTCACTTTATTATCCAACATGATTGCCGCGGTGGAACGGCGGTAGTGTTGTTACCTCACAGCAAGAGGTTCTCCTGTTTGATTCTCGGCTCGGCTTGGGAGTGCCTTCTGTGTGGAGTCTGCATGTCCTCCCAGCAGTTGGGTAGCATTCGAACGACATGCGTGTGTAATGGGCGTGCCTTCGTTGAAGTTTGGGCGTCGAGCTGGCACCTCAGCGTTTCGTAAAAATCTACTGCCAATCATTAGCGGACCGGAGTTCTTCTGTGACGACCCCTTACTGGGAAAAGCCGAGAGAACAACAACAACAACAACATTAAAGCTTATAAAAAATCATTACAATGCTTTGAAACCACAGCTTTTGCTGGTGTTATTCAAAGTAACTAAACACACACTTCAAAATCTAGAATTAATGATTGAGTGTTCTTGTTTGTTTAATGTCCTTTTATGTTTTGGTCACAAGCTGAGCTTAAAAAATGGTCCACATGGATCAACACTCTACCACGGTTAATATATTTAAATAGATAAATAAATAAACTTTGACTGATTGCAAAGAATTGTAAAATACAGTAGATACAAAAGCAGAATAAAAGAGAACTGTTAATGAGAAAGTACTGGCATATTTACAAAATGTAGAAAGGATCCTGAAATAGTCTTATCAAGGGAACGTAAAAAACTATGAAAAGCACTAAAAAGGCTTTCTAGAATAACTAAACAAAGATAGACAGTAAAAAACAGAAAGTATCACTTTATGCAGACCTCGCCCTGAGTACTGCAAACAGTTTTGAGTACCCCCAGTCCTCTATAAAGATGCACTCAAACAGAGATTAATCAGAATTAAACATGTCTTAGACTGGGTCACGGCAAAAATGTTTACATGCCTCAGGGGAATCAGCAGACTTCAAAACAGTTTTCTAAAGAAGAAATAAGTGAGTTAAAATGCAGAGTACAAAGAGATGGGGTCTTGAATTCAGAGGTAATGCAGAGAAACATTTTTATACACTCTAATGGTGTCAGATACATGAAACCGACTTCTTGAATGAGGACTAGGTTAAATAAATCAATGGAGAGATTCAGTATATTACTAGATAAATGTACTGTATTGCCTATGCTGGTTGTGGTCTATGAGGCTTTAGATCACCTATGCTTTGAAGTTTATAATCCAAGCAGGGAAAGAGCCATGATACTCTGC
>NC_056743.1:1109496119-1109548619 GCF_019279795.1 Protopterus annectens | reverse complement strand
TGGACTGTTTTCTTCAATAGGCATATTCCTGAACTATAATATTATCTTCATATTTATCAAGCTTATTTCACTATATAAACATGTTTCATGTAGTCCTTTTCTCCAAAACGCAATATGTGCCTATAAAGGTGAACGTCTTAAAAACTTAACAATAATTGCATTATTCTCTGTCTATTTATCATTCTGTAGCTACATACACACACACACACACACACACACACACACACACACACATGGATAAATAGATTGATAAACATACATGTATATATCTCTATGTGTATGTCTGTATAGAGAAAGAGTGAAAGAGAGAGTGAGAAATAAAACCAATAAGCACACTGGAGACTAAGGGCTTAGCTAGAATTTTTGGAACTCTATGGCAAATTCAAAAATGCCCCCCAGAGTAGTCCATCAATCTTGGAAAGTGTATGCTTAAGCAAAGAAAACTTTAGCTAATGAAGCCTTTATGGAAAAAAAAAACAGTAACAAACTATACACACACATATATCTGTATCAGTGTGTGTGTGTGTGTGTGTGTGTGTGTGTGTGTGTGTGTGTGTGTGTGTGTGTGTGTGTGTGTGTGTGTGTGTGTGTGTGTGTGTGTGTGTAAGCCAAACCAATAAGTAAATAGGTCACACAGACAAATCATTCAGTAAAAACTGCAGTGAAGACTCAGCCAAACTAGGGTCCTCATCAGGTAATACTTTAAACCTCCTGTAGTGGGCATCAGTGAGATATATGCAAATGACCCATATGAACATACCACTGTTTCAGCTATATGGCTTCTGAATACCAATGACTTATTTTTACTTTTCTTTATGGGGACATTCAGGCAAATAAAGCCAAAGTTATTACACAGTGATGACTGTAGTTTTATATAGATATAGATGTAAATGTATGTATACACCTGCAAAGCAACAGTCAGTATCTCCAAGTGGAGTTTTGTCACTGTCACTACATTAGTCACAATGTATCAGCTCATGCGCCATCACCTGTAGAAGCAGCACTGCTCTTGTTCTGTAAGGCACATGGTAGTGCCAACTCTGTTGTAGGAGATGGACCGGAATGGTTAAATTTGGTGAAAACAGTGATGTGAAGTATTGTGTGTCTGTATACAGATATCTGTATATATAAATAAAGAGAGAGAAAGAGAGAGAGAGAGGCTTATGATGCATGCAAACCACTTGTATGCTGAGGCTACAATGATGTTCTTTAATATGCATGTAATTTGCCAAAATGACATGAGTACTAATGTAAATTCACTTTACATCCCTCATAAAATACATAAAACACTGATTAATATGATCAATGGTATTTCTAGACAAATGGCACTCGAACATTTCTGACAAAAGTTAAAAAGTCATTGACATGAAAGAGAAACAGACCTCTCATCCTTCAACAGGTTGGACTGGACAGGTTGGAGAATCAAATGGGTAGTAGTAACAGCTTAGTGCTGTCAAGCATCCCTAACTGTGAATTAAAAGGGTATGGAAGTAATTGGCAAGCACTCTTGGTCGGATGTGTGGTTACTTCCTTGGAAGGAGAGGAGGTGGGTGCATGTGCACATTTATCAAGTTGATATACTTGCGCCTTTCACTAGGGGAAGAGGTATTATATAGGGAAAAATAAGACCTTCTATGATGTTTGATGCAGGACCTCACTGGTCAACTCTTAGCCCAACCTTCCCCCTCAATAGCCTGATTACTATGCTGAAAACTCTGACTTGCGAAAAGAATGGGCACAATCAGGCAGGGAGCTAGTAGTCTGAGTGGCTCAGCAGGTTACTCACTTGGTTCTGTTGTCATACTAGGCACTTCAGTTCATGTTTTGGAACAGATATTACAGTCTAGCATGCCTGGAATATGGCACTCTTAAACCCCGTTAACCAATGTGCAGTCTATTTGAGTTAGCAGTAGCTCGGGGGAATATTAAAAATGTAATGGCAAAAACTCAAAATGGAATGACATTTTCCTAACGTCCTGATCTCATTCTTTCATTTTCATTAAATCCTAAACTAGGTTATAACTGGAATAATGCCTTAACGCGACAGGTGTTGCATACCTGTATTCAATACTGCTGTGTAAATGCATGTAAATTAAAATGTGTGTGTGTGTGTGTGTGTGTGTGTGTGTGTGTGTGTGTGTGTGTGTGTGTGTGTGTGTGCGCGTGTGTATACTTATCCACATGCATGTGTGTACATGTTTTTCTACATGACAGTATATGTAATCATCACTGAAACTGTAAAGAAGCATTTTGTGGTGTTACGAGTGGTGCAGTGAAGCCGCGGTGGTGCAGCGGTTAGTGTTGTCGCCTGACAACAAGAGGTTCTTTGGTTTGATTCTCAGCTGGAGCACCTTCTGTGCAAAGTCTGCATGTCCTCCCTGCAGTCAAGTGAACTTTAAAGACATGCAGGTAGGTGTGCGAGTGTGTGTATGTGCCTTCTGTGAAGGTTGGGCGCTGGGCTGGCATCTCGACACTGTAAAAACCCACTGCCAGTCAAGAGTGGACCAGTGATCGATGTGGCAACTCCTAACCAGGAAAAGTTGAAAGAAAACGAGGCATGTTCTCTTGCAAGTTTTGTCATTTCTGTACTCAATGTGACTGGAGTTCTTTTTTTTCCTACATCTGTCGTAGTTGTCAGTTAAATTTTCTCAGTTTCAGTAGTTGTATAAAAATAGAAGCCTTGACTACAGTTTTATTTAAAGGTAATTTCAGTAGCTCTTGGATTTCCCTTCTTTAGACCCTGCTGTGCCTCAGCAATGTAGCTGTTTCATCATATGGTCAGGAGAATGTGCTTGTGTAATACTTTTTGCAGCCTGCAGGTCCAAGCGTACAGTATTTCAAATGAAATAGGATGACAGCTATGTTTCTGTGGAAAATTTGGATTTTCTGACTGAGTGAGCTAACATCAATGTTTTTAGATGGATAGCTTATAATTGTAACATGCTGGGATTTTGTTATAATATTGAAAAATAAAATGTTTTCCTTGAGGCTAGATCTGCTTTGTCAGTTATCTAGTGTTTTTTTTTTGAAAGTCCTCCTGCTCCTTGGATGAATATAAGTATGTCTGATCACATGGTATATAAATGTTTCTACTTACCTGACTGAGGATGGTAGTATTAGTAAATCTTTAACCAGGAAGTGTTCTGCACTTATATTGAATGTGCTAACTCTAAAAGGTCATGTGACATGGCACAGTTACTTTCTGTGACTGTTTTTATTTAACAAGTATCAAAAGAGTTTATATTCTTCTGCAGGGCTGTCTGGGGTGGCAGTCTAACTTTGTTATAGTGTAGAATGCAGACTGTGATGTCAGTAAGGAAGGTTTGCCTGTCATCTTCCTGTTTCTTGTTGCTTCCTTCTTCCATCAGCACTGTGCTGTAAGATGTGCTGCTTTTTAAACAGTGTATTTGCCATGGCTTATGGTTATGGATTTTGTTAGATGGATTTATATGGGTTTTTGTCTTCTGTATTTTATTTTATTTCTTGAAGTAGTGAAGACGTATGCTATTTAGAAGCATTCACTGTTCTGGGTGAGGTGGTAGCCTACAATGGGGAAGGTGGGCTTCATTTTTGGAAGTTAATGCAGAGTTCCAATATGTATAGTTATGCCTATGCTATAGGCTATACAATCTCTTTAGTACTTTCCCGTTTACCCTGTTCGCCTCCTCACCAAAAGTACTGTTTTCTTCTTTCATTATGAGTCTGCATTCCTGTTTTTTGGTGTTGTTTTTGGTCCATACCATCTCCAGCAAAGTCCTGAGAATCCATGACTGTTTCAGTGGGAAGCATCGCTGTGTATGTAATATATATCTATTTCTTCTGCAGCTTTATGCAGTGACCTGTTATGAGTTGCAGCTTCATTTCAAAAGTACTGCCTGCCTTCTGTGTGCTAATATTAGCAAAAAGAACTGAAAACAAAAAAGAAAGAAAGAAAATGAAAAATTAAAACATGAAAATGCAGTGGCTGATAGCAAAGAGAGGTAATAGGTTAAAGGTCAGTAAACTAGAACGATACTTCCTCACATTTCTTTTTAGTCAATGCCTTCAAAGCTACAAGTAATAATTAGCTGGGTAGTTACTGATCACCAGATGTGAAAGGTTTGAACCATTTTTCTGCTTTTGAAATTCTTGAAATATACCCATAATCTGACCAATCTCCAAACTTCCTTATTATTTTGTTTTAGATAGTCACTGAATGACTATTGCTTTGTAAGTACATAACTCATACACAAAAACAAAATAAAAGTGAAGACGTGGTATCGGAGCCTTAAATTGCAGTGGAATCTGGGAGGATTACGCCACTATTTAATACTCTTATACCATACTGTCACATTTACTTTGTTTATTACTGAATTTTGGAGACTTCTAGACCTGTTTTTTGGTTTTGAGTTTCTTACACCAAAACAGCAAAGGTGAAAATAAAAAACGTTTAAATTTCTGAGGTGTCCCGCTGTAAAGATAACATACCTCAAAAAAATCAAACTCGAAGTCCTTGTAGTACAGAAATGGGAAATATTAATTTAATGTAGCAATGTCATTACTTGACATGATTTGCAATGCTTATGAGTTATTGTGATACAATCAGAGTAAAAAATAGCCTTGAGAAGGTGAATTTTGTAAACTTCAGTTGCCTGGTAAGGGACCAGAATTCTAGGCAGTGTGATATAAAGGGTAGAGTAGCATCAATATTAAACAATCCATGTGCTGTTTTACAAGAAACTTTATTTTTATGTGCTCTTCCACTTACCACATTTGTTGCTGCTTTGTTATTGCAGCATAATCATTTTCTAGTCAATGCATAAAGTGTCTCTTTATCACATATCATTTGCTGATTGATGCATATATTTATATTTTATTCTGGCATGTTAATGTTTTATTCTGTTGCATTGATGTATCCTTATAATAAATAAAAATGCCGCTAGTATGCTTAATGATTTTACCTGATTATTGGTGTAGATTAACCATTTATGAAATTAATATATATGAATCCTAATTCATTGAAAACACAAGTTTTGAACTGGTCCTCTCATATGATAACCATATTTTTTTGGGGGGGAGTGGGGTGAGCAAAGTTCCCCTCATAACTTGCTTATGTGGGGATACACTTTACTTATTATTATTTTTAGGTTTCTTTAGCTTGGGGTATGGGAAATCAACCCTATCCAGCTATTTACCTACCACAGTGACTTCACTAAATCAGGTGACAGTTTGATCAGTTCTGTATTATCTCACAAGAGGTTTGCTTGCAATGTGGCATATCCCTGTAGTTATCAGATGGTGACAGAGGCCTTGGGCTTACTACTTTACTTGACAGATGATTTGGTCTTCTTTCCTGTCAACTTATTCAAACTGTCTGATTATATATATATATATATATATATATATATGTGTTCATAGGTAGGTACTAGGCTATCGGCCCTAGGGCCCATACAAGCCTAGCCAAAAAATGTACCCTGGCTTTCACCACCCAAGAAATTTATTTTCCTGTGCCCCTATCGAGCAGAGCCACAGAAGTGATCCCCGTGGTGAATTCCCATTTCCCATTCAATCATCAAGATTTTTCTTGAAGAGTGCTAATGAGGAGCTCTGTTTGACATAGATAGATAGTCTGTTCCAGAGTATGGGAAGTCTCTGGGACAGGAATCTATCCCTCCAGCATGTTCTGTTTATTGTGGTGACAAGGTTTAGGTCCCTAGAGTGTGTAGCTCGGACGGATTGGTATTTCTTTAAGTGGAGCATGTCCAACAGCTCTGGGTTTGACATAGCTTTGTATGTTAGGCAGAGATCGCCCCTGCATAGGCGATATGTGATGGAGTAAAGCTGTAGTTTTTTGAGATGGTCTGCATAGGGCATCTGTTTGATGGTGAGGTATTTCTGTGGTCTTTCCAGTTGTTGTAGATGTGTTGTGAGGTACATACCAAAAGGGGTGTTGTACTCTATAATGGGTCTAATGAGCGATGAGTAGAGGGGAACAATGACGTGGTGGGGTGTGAATAAGTTGATCCAAGGTGTTGGAATTTATGAATTCTCTAGAAAACGTTGAGCAAAGGAGTTGGTACATGTGTAGTAGTTTTGTGGGGTAGGTGAAATCACCCATTATTAGGGTTTTGTGTGGTTGGTTGCTGCCTTTTATGTGCCAGTGTGAATCAAGGGGAGGAGAGGGGGTCTGGTCTGTAGCAAATTTGATTGGGTGTCTTGGTCTTGCAGTTGTTTAGTGCTGAATAATCTCGGATGCATTATGCTATGCAACAACTAGCCTGGTGTGTGATATCCTTAATGAATATGGACACTTTTTAGTGCTTCTTCAGGTTTTTTTTAGGTGGTGGCGGCGAAAAAGAGGGGATTACATGGGGGTGGCTAATGCAGGGGTGCTCTCTGGGTCACTGACTCTGCCAGGATGTCAACCATCTCTGTCAGTACCAAGTGAGTGCAGTGCATTTTCATTTTAAGTGCCTCAAGTTGAGTATAGCATTGAGTAGCATTTGCTTCATATTGTGCTTGTACTGTGGTGAATTTGTCATTTGAACCTTGGAACCTAAAAATTTATAAAAAGGGTGGAAAGAGCCTCAAAAAGTATCCGAAAGATATACAGGCCTAGGCCAGGCTTAGCAAATCATCATGACTGCAAAGTATCGGTCGCCCCAGGCAAACATGGATCCCTAGGAATAACACCAGATCCCCAGCTACACCAAGCTTTGAAGTTTTAGGAAGTTCCTTGTAAGCATTCTGTCCTGTGGGTGATGGGCAGGATGGTACTACTGTGATGGTACCTGGGTATGGGGGATGATCGAGCCCCTCCAGATCTCAGGGAGATGTGTCCTCCAGGGATGGGATTCTTCCAGGGAGTCTACTTCGATGTAGACACACACAGTGTCATACACATACTTATTGTGGAGTGTGACATGAGCATGCATTATGTGGCATTACCTATGTGGCGACAGGCAGGCAGAGCTGACTTCATCTTTCTTCTGGCAAGGTCTGGAACATCAGTGTGTTTTGACAGTAGAGGTCTTCTATGACTACTGTCTAGTCCAGTCTTGGGTGAAGAGAGCTTTGCTTCCAGTTTGGCTATATAAGTGCTTCTCTCACAGGTTGTAGTGTTGGGTGGTAGGAGGAGAGGGTTGTCTGTGTACATGAGGCAATTGCTGCATTGCCCCAAGATGCCCAGATTCATCAGGTAGACAGGAGAAATCACTGGGAGCTGACCCTTAGACATGCCTGGATAAGTGCTTATTTATTAAGTACTAAAATATATATAGTATAATATAGCAGAGCTTCTTATTCTGTGTGATGAGGAAGTCATATTCAGCATAAAATAACCTGTGCAGAAAGGGTTTGAATTCATCACCTCAACCGCAGTGTAGTACAAATTGCCAACTGGCATCTCTACCAAAGAGAAACTGTAATAGTCTGACAGTGGACAGAGTATAATAAAGTCAGAAAAAGATATATGCAATGCTGCTATTTCCTGGCTGCCTCTTTTAATCCAACAATGCTAGCATTGTTTCCACATGCCAGCTTTGTGTTTTGTACACCATTTCTTAAAATGAGTGCCCTGCTTTTCCTACCTAATATCTAGGTTAGGCAAAGTGTTTGAATGCATGGTTCCTGTTTACAAAAAAGGTCTGTAGCAGCCAGCAGGGGGTGCCATTGCCTTTGTAATCCCATCTGTAACCACATGTATTGGCTTGAACCAGTAGTCTGGAGGCATAGTTTCAAGAGCTGTGCTGAAAACTGTTTGTTTTTTCTAAGCATAGGAAGTCCTTTTTCTTGAAATATCTCAGAAAAGCCTACATCTACAACATTAATCATCCCCCACACACACATACATGCATATACCTTAATGCTGCATTTTACATACTGAATACAGCTTAATTGCTGGCAAAAATATTTTGCACGTTTAGGGTGATGTTTCAGTCTACGAGGACCAAAATTCCAGGAGATGGCATATTCTCGAGTGACAGTTCATGTGCTTAAATTCCACATAGTAATGGCCATTTGTTCTCACGTGAATCTAATTACAGTAGCCTGTACCTGATGCCTGACATAGAAGTGACACATTTTTCTTCTGTCAGTAACTGTGAACAAAATATATTTGAGGCTGAGAGTTTTATACATTTTTTCTGATATAATTGTATAGGTAAGTCTATAGGCCTGACCGGCAGCAGTCTCTGACTTCAGTACAGCATGCTTTTCTCTGACTTCCTACATGTGCTCTTCTTACACAGGGCAATAGAATGACTTATGTTCATTCTCTTTCAGCCTGTAACAGCAAGCTTAAAGAACAAAGCCACAATTAATAGCTGCCATTTTTCAAAGTTCGTGCTGGGCTAAAGCTCTAAATATAGCCCAGACAACCTAGGTTTGATCAACGGCTCAGGCATCTGAGGCGCTGGCAGGGACAGATGAGTGTGCCCATCCTGAGAGGAGAGAATGGTTGCATGGGCATTTCCTGTGACAGTCCTTGTGGGAGGCTGGGGATGTTGCAGTAAGGTGGCATGGTTCAAAGAGGGGTAGAGAGTTGGACCTGGCTGGGTTTCTGCGGAGTCGTGGTGATAACTTGTATATCCTCATTGTGCATCTTGTCCCTCCATGCAACCTCAGTGGAGGGAGGGAGGAGTAATAAGCAAGTCATTAAAAGTGAATCCCCCTAGCCAAAGCTGGATGGCAAGACCCCTCCCAGCATGCCCTTAAATTATGTGTCAGCCATAAACCAAATTGGTTAGTCTGAGATTATAGACAGAAGCTGGCAGACC
Source organism: Protopterus annectens (assembly GCF_019279795.1). Lineage (NCBI taxonomy): Eukaryota > Metazoa > Chordata > Ceratodontiformes > Protopteridae > Protopterus > Protopterus annectens. The sequence goes on along the minus strand of NC_056743.1, from coordinate 1,109,539,863 downwards.
AAGCAATAGTCTTAGGGCACTAGGGCAGATACAATGATGCAAGTGAGGAAAAGGACTAATATATAGTTGCCATTTTTCATTGAAATTCCACACTAAGTGAACTGGTATACAGTTGTCCACTGTACAGGTATTTCATGATATGAAGACAAGACTGGAAGTATTTTATGACCACTGCTTTCTTCCTGAATTTTTTTTATTGATACAGGTTCATAGCAGGAATGAATCATTTGGCTTCTCTCTGCCAGGAGAACAAGCCACAAGACAAGTAATTCTTCCTTTACTGGCAAGGTTTTGTCAATGCACATTGATATCAAGTAATAGCCGGGGCATTTTGCTGCTAAGTTGGTCTCTGCATTCTTAATAATCTTAACCAATGCTCTAAAACTAATGCAATCACAGGTCTTCAGAGAATGTTCTGTTATGGCAGACCTCCAGCTGTATATGGAATGATTTTGAGCAAATGATTTAACCTTAGTGTATTTCTTAGATTTGACTCCACACATATTATCTCTTCAGCTTTTCTTAACCTGATAGTGTTTATTATATCTGCAAAGTAAAACAGGAAAACATTCACTTAACTTGCTGGCTTCCTATTCATTAAGTACATGTGGATTTATTGTAGTAATTTTAATATGAATCTCATAGGATGAATGTTGTCATACAAGCTGTCTAGCTGATAGGAGTACTGCATTAAATAAAGCAGCATCAGCCATATTCTACTTCTAAGAACTTCAGAAGATACAAGCATTCTGTAGTAAACTTACTTTCCAAACCCTAAAATATACATTCTTGCAACCTGGGTGAAAGCCTTTAAAAAGGATAAAAAATAATTGTAATGATTTTTAATATAGTGAACCGATAATTAACAGAACAATTAAAATTTAGCCGAACAGCACATTATTTAAGAAAAGTCATTCAGGTAATTGTCTGAATAATAGCCCACATGTAGATTAATATTTCCTACCAATAGACATTTATTGTCCTGTGTCCTGTACAGCTAATTAAGAAATTAATTTGGAAACCTGATTTAGGAAAATTTTAAAGGATGCTTTTTCTCAACATTTAGTTATTAGACAAGGAGTCATGGTAGCCTAGCCTGAGAACTGTTTAATAAATTAACTTCTTTCTCTGTGTATTTACTCTCAAGCTACCTGCTAGACCCAGTTATGATTATCCAGGGAAAAAGAGCCTATTCAGGTAGTGTAAGGGAAAAAAAAGTAATCCTGGATGGGATACTAGTCTTTTCCAAGACAAACATTCACACCTACAGGCTGTTTGAAGGTTTGGCTGTTCACATATGGTATGTAGATGGATAACTTAATACCCAGAAAAAAAAGTTACATGTATATATTGTGGACACGCAGAAGGCACCGTAGCTGTGGACTGAAATGCATTGTGGGGTAGCAGTACTGTCTGCCATACACTGTGCTGACTGGTGTGTGTGTGTGTGTGTGTGTGTGTGTGTGTGTGTGTGTGTGTGTGTGTGTGTGTGTGTGTGTGTGTGTGTGTGTGTGTGTGTGTGCATGCATGCACGTGTGTGTGTGTCTGCTTTTAACAACCTGCTGCCTGTAATTTGGAATTTAAATATGGGAATCTGTGTCTCATTTTCAAAAGGCTTGCTCAGTATAACACATAAATCAGTATGTAATTCATTCTGTAGTAAACTGTTGTATGGAAATTGGCTGTTATCCTATTGATTATGCAGTGATTGTGAATAAAATGGAGCTGTATCACAGTATGTACAGCATCTGACATCAATATTTCTGTCAGATTTCAAATGTTGCGCATTATATGTTTGCACATTATTGACATAATAATCTGTACAATAGTAGTTATTTGAGTATTTCTAATAGCGCCGCACACTTAAAAAACTGAAGTGTGCAGGCCCTTCCCCATGTGATGCCATTAGTGTCCACAAACTTACAATGAAAATGAATGCCCGTGTTATGAAAAAATGTATGCATGAACTGGGAAGCAGACACATCTGGGCTTGTGGATGCAGGCAGCGGCATTGTAAATTCTTCACTCTTAGGTGTTGGCACATAACAGCTGTAAACAGTATATTTTTCAGGGAATCAAAAATAGTGATTTATGCAGTAGTGAACTAAAGAACCTACTGATCTACTTGGCATGTACCAGGAAAAAGTGCAGAAGGTAATTAGCTAATAGATTTTATAATATGCCAGTTCTCATCTGTCATGCTTGGTAAAATCAATGCTCCAAATAGATGACAGTTTTTTTCCAGTGGGAGCAAAGGCGCAACCACACACTGCAGATGATGTATGAGTGGAACCTGTTGAGAGCACCAGCAGTTTAATATTAAGTAACATCATGACTGGCAAAAGCTGTGTATAAATCATACACATAAAAGCTCTGCACTGCAGGTCCTAATATTTGTGCTACAAATTTATGTACCTTGTTTCATGTCAAAAAGAAGCAGGCATTATAAAATCTGGAGATTAGCTGGCATGTTGTGGTTAGTCGATGCAATGCTAAGTAAATTGTTTTTAAGCTGACTGCAGTCAAGGATGAAATGTTATTATGTTATGAAAGTATATATTTGTAACTTATAAATGGTGGAATTTGGGTCATTTTAAAGATATAAATAAAAATGACTGTTGAAGTTAATTCAAGTCAGGCAGTGTATTGCGGTTTGGGAGACAGAGTTAGATGTATACCACTGTCAGCTAAATTATATTTTATTTTTGTTTTACTCCACCTCCCATTGTTTGCTTAGCCCTTGGGCTATTTTTCCAGTTGCTGTGTGCATACAACTCAAGAATCCTAGCTCCCAATGTAAGGCTGTCTTCAGGTGGGCCTCAAGCTACTCAAAGACTCAACCTTATGGTGCTAGGAACAAAGAATGCCTTTGGAGGCAAGGGTTAAAACAGCTGGAGACATTTTCTATTCAGCAGCTAGTTAGATAACACATCCAACAACCTACCTCTAAGCTCTCCCACATGTCCAGCCCCACAGTCTGTCTGACTGTGAGCTTCTGCATCTGCCAGAGCTCAGGAAGAATACTTCACAGCATGTTCTTTCCGAGTAGGTTAGGCATGACCTTCCCCACATTGCATACCATCTAGACCCAAGCAGCTAATCGAAATGGGGTTTAAAAATGAATACAATTCTTGCCTTTTAGGAGGTCAGTTAAAAATATTACAGCTCTGTTCTATTATGTAATGATGCTATAGCAGATAGTACAAGTGAGTTAATTGTTTATGCTTACAGTTCATTGTAGTTGGGAGGGTGAGGTATATCTTTCTGAAACTGATGGTGCAAAGGGTAGTCACATGGATTTCATATGGAAGCTCTATCATCTGCTAAATGGAAAATTCTAGAATGTTATCTCTTCCATTCCAGCTCCTGAAATACTGTTATAGGTAACAGCTCCACTGCAAGGTTGCAGTTTTGCAAGTTATTTTTTTTTTCACTTTTATTTGGAGTTTCATTTTCATTTTGGTCAATCATGGAGTGGGTATATATAATTAAGGGACTATAGGGGGTCTGAAACCTCCACATGGAGCTTGTAAGAGGGCTTGATGTCCTGGAAGAAGTGCTTTAATAGCGATGTCACACACACACACACACACACACACACACACACACACACACACACACACACACACACACACAGTTTCAGTGGGTGCATGTTTCAACAAGTTTGACTTATCCATCTTGCTAACATGGTGTTAGACTTGGAAGACTCCTACTGGAACCATTTCTTGCAGTGTATGTTCTCCAGAGAGGTAACATGAACAAAACTATGTAAGTGCTTAATCACTGATGAAAATGTTTACTGCACTACTAGCCTCTATACAGTCTCTTGCTGAACAAACAGCAGATATGCACTTGTTCTGTGTAAGCCAGTGAAGATAAGAATTTTGTTAAGTGAAGGATACTTGGATAAGCTATACAATACAAAACTCTAGGAGATAGTGACACTGGTGTAAATGATAGCAGATTCAAAAGTTTGAGACAGAATCAAGAGAGCAGGCCGTGAATGACAAATGTAACCCACAAACCTTTTAAAAAAAAAAATATTGTCCAAAGGGAAAATTCTGGAGACATAATCCAGTGTGTGTCTGTAATGCCTTTGGTTTGAGTCCCTGGTGAATGCCAGAAGATCTATCTGGAGAAAGCAGTATAGAACATGTTGGGTATAGTGCAGCTAAGACACAAAATCCTCACAGTGCTTGTAGATAAGTCATGTCCTACAGAAAGTGTCTTGCAAAGATCAGTTTTATTGTGAAATCACGTCACTTTACTGTTTGACATCCTCTGTGCCTATCTCACTTGTCACCGGCTTCACTCTGACTATGATGCATTTATTAATGGGGTTGCTCTTAAGTCCGGCTAGATTTTTTTTTTTAACTGCCTTAGTTGCCCTTCTTGCTTGATTGTGTCCCATGTTGATCACATACATGCTTGTCTAGACTGCCCAAAGAGTGAATTACCTAAACCTTAATGTGTGTGTTTGTTTTCACACGAGTGTTTGTATGCCCATTTGTGTGTGTGCATACTTCAGTGTATATATGTGTGCTTGTGTGAGCGTGTGCATTATAGGTGTGCATATAAGTGTGCATGTCAGAGTGTGTATGTGTATCCAGCACCAGATTCTTCTGAGTGTGTGCATGTGCGTCTGTGTGATTTTGTGTGTGTGTGTGTGTGTGTGTGTGTGTGTGTATATGTATGTATGTATGTGACACCAGATACTTATGACATTGAGTGTGTGTGTGTTTGTGTATCCGACACCAGATTCTTCTGTGTCTGTGCTTGTGTGTGTGTGTATGTGTGCTTGTGTGTGTGTGTGTGTGTGTGTGTGTGTGTGTGTGTGTGTGTGTGTGTGTGTGTGTGTGTGTGTGTGTGTGTATGTATGTGACACCAGATACTTATGACATTGAGTGTGTGTGTGTTTGTGTATCCGACACCAGATTCTTCTGTGTCTGTGCTTGTGTGTGTGTGTGTGTGTGTGTGTGTGTGTATGTATGTGTGCTTGTGTGTGTGTGTGTGTGTGTGTGTGTGTGTTTGTACATGGGGCATGTAGCAGAATGGACAGGGACATGAAACTTTTAACAGCTTGAAGAATGTAATGGCATTTGCTGGATCTTGTGCCAGGAAGCCATGATTTATGCACAACTGAGATGACTTGCCAACATAAAATGAGGTTTGGGAGCCATCATCTTCAGTGACTTTAAGGATGTCAAGTCATGGACGGATGACAGTCAAGTTGTATACTTGCTTCCTTCACTGTTTCTATGTTATAGCATTGGCATGTATGTGTGTCTCTTGGGTAACCTTATGAAATGTACGGACCAGCTAGATTGAGTCCCAAAATATGGAGACTGAATTTTTGAAGTCATGGACTTACATATATTGAGTCTGAGATGACATTTCTCAGAATATTCCATTTCCTCCAAGGTATGGAGATCTCGGAGTTGACATATATAAGTTCGGGAGTGTGGGGGAATTTTCCCCAGTATGGGGGTGTAGGAGGGGGAATGCTTCACCTGCAAAAAAAAGTTTTAAGCAGAAGAATGACTTTCCAGTTTCGCTCATCACCGGGTTTTTGGTCTTTTTTTTTTGGCATGTCAGCACTCGGCATTTCGAGTGCCATTATTTCAATAGGAAGTTGTTTCCTAGCCTTGCCCTAATTCTCCTTGCTTCACATTTCTTTCTTTTTGGAAGCAGTTTATGTGTTCTGTATCTCCATGCCCTGAATCAGGATATAAAATGAATAGCTCCTTCAACAACATTGTGTACAAAGTAATGAGCTACAGCACTTGGTGTATGCATCGGATGCCAGTTGCACTCTGCAGTCCTGCCGTCAGATGTGTGATATGCATGTTTGCATGTCGGCAAACAAAACTGGAAAATTGTATTCACTGCTTATTTATTTAATTTATTTATTTACCCTTTGGTGACTAAGTTAGCCCACTAGGCTAATAGTCTCTTTTCAGGGAATACTCAATGTATTATTTATACTATTAGGGGAAATTTGGCTAGGGCATTAGGGAACTTCACGTACTCTTTTCAGTAGGTGACATGAGATCTTTTATGTCCGTCTGAGCTACTACCAACTCAAGTAGCTGAGACTTTAGTTTAATGCCTCATCCAAAGGACAACACACTCAGGAGTACAGCATCCCCCTTATGCACTCAGGAGTGCAGCACCCCCGTATACACTCAGCAGTGCAGCACCCCCTGATGCACTCAGTAGTGCAGCTTCCCTTATGCACTCAGCATTGCAGCTTTCCCATTATGCACTCAGGCATGCAGTACCCCCTTATGTACTCAGGAGTGCAGCACCCCCTTACGCACTCAGCAGTGCAGCATCCCCCTTATGCACTCAGCAGTGCAGCACCCCCTTATGCACTCAGGAGTGCAGCATCCCTCTTATGTATTCAGAAGTGCAGCATCCCCCTTATGCACTCAGGAGTAGAGCATCTCCCTTATGCACCCAGCAGTGCAGCTTTCCCCCTATGCACTCAGGAGTGCAGCATCCCCCTTATGCACTCAGCAGTGTAGCACCCCTCTTATGCACTCAGCAGTGCAGCATTCCCTTTATGCTGCACTGCAGTGCCAGCAATTGATCTACTTGGTGTGGGAATAGAAACCACAGCCTTCTTTCCCAAAGACAAGTATGTTACCTGCTGCACTGCTGTCCTATTACCAATAACCTCTTTTGCGCAGGTGATTTGAGCTTAGCTGAGTGCATGCAACACCTAATTATTTTGTGCTTAGACTGTTATGACATTCTGCTCTAATAATTGTATTTGTCATAAGGTTATCAAATGTGAAACAGCTCTTGTAAGGATAAACAGACCATGTTAGCCCTGGGCCTTCTGAGTGTTTGTCTCTGCCTTGAGTCAGTACATCACATAGGATGAAGTACTAAAGCCATACTGCTAAATAGAAGATTAAAAAAGCCTTGAGTTTGTGTGTCCTCACGGATTCTGTAAATGTCAAGCTGGTGAAGTGTTATGAGCTTAAGGGAATTATCACAGAACTGTATTATTAATGACATAGATCTCTAAAGCCTGCAGTACTCAGGTAGTCCTTTCTGGAGATCTTTCTGTTTATGGCTGAGTATTACCAAATGTTTCCTCTAGAAGCTTTTTATTGTTCTTTGTGTAGTTGATCTTTCAGACTATATCTATATTAAAGTGATTTTCCTGCTGATCCTGAGTTGCATGTTGTGCTCTGTAGCATCAGGGATAATCTTGAAACTAATAGATTACCTTGAGCCTACTCAGTCTCAGGTGAGAAGCAAGAACACTCCAGTAAAATGTTTCGGGACAGAACTGGGGATTTCTTCTCATACAGAGCATCCACCCCTCAGGAATACAAGGTATTAGCATGGCTCACAAGTGGGCAGGCATTTATATAACTGTGGTTTTCTTCTCTCATCAACAGTGGAAAAGACAGCATCCTGCTCACGGCAAGGTGCTCACATTTCACATTCTACCAGTCAAGCCCTGCTGCTGGCACACCTTATGCTATTACATCATGCTTCCTCAGAGCAGCAGCTGTAGATTATTGCTAGGAGATTCTCTGCACCCTTTACTTTAATCGATCTTGTCCATTACCTCTGGCTGACACCAACAGCCTTAGTTTGGCAGGGTTGATGCACCCTTTACTTTAATAGATCCAGTCAATTATGCCTTGCAAATATCAGCAGCTGAGATCTACCATTGCACTATGGCTGCCAGTGTGTGCTAACATGTGGTGCCCATCATATCAAAATTTGTACCTTCTTCCAGTGACCTTGTCTGTTTTAACTAGAGATTAATACTCAACACACAAAAAAAGAGGAGATGAATGCTTTTTACTTGGGGAAAAGTTTATCACTTTGTATTCAGTTTGTTGTGTAATTACCTCTGGTATGACTTGCTGAAGGAATTCTCCTGTTGTTCTGACAACAGTTGTTAATAATCTTCCATTCAGACTTCCCTGAGGGGCTGTGGTCATCTGAAGGGGAATCTGTGGCTTTATGCTAGTGGAATACAGTGCAGTAAAAAGAAGCACACAGCATTGAAACTTTTCGCTAACAAAGTAGGTGCAGGGCACAAAAAGTTTCCTTTGAGTGTTCAAGGCAGACACTCAAGTATTACAGTGTGTCTGTGTTACATAATAAAAGGCTTTTTGTTTGCTTTAGTGCTGGTTATTCTCACATGAGTTACTGGGATTTTTGTCTGCCTCTTATTGAAAAGATATCTAAATTTGAACATAAAATAGAAAATAGGTAACTATCATTACTAGGTAGGGTGGTATGGCGGTGCAGTGGTTAACACTCCTGTTACCTTGTAGTTTGTTCTCTGGTTTGATGTCTTCTCTGTGGAGCCCACTTGTCCTCCATGTGTCTCCATGGATTTACACAAGGCTGTCCACTTTCCTCATACTTTCAAAAGGCACGTGTTTGTGTATGTGTGTGTGTGTGTGTGTGTGTGTGTGTGTGTGTGTGTGTGTGTGTGTAAGTATGTGTACATGTGTGTAAGGTGTGTTCATTTCTTGTGATAGACTGGCATCCAGTTCTGGACTGCTGCCAAGCATTAAACTCATTGCTTTCTGGGAAAGGATTTAGGCCCTCAGTGATTCTGAACAGTCTGAGGTATCTACAAATGAATTAAAAGTACTGGCTGTATATAGAAATTTGTATAGGTGTGTGTGTGTGTGTGTGTGTGTGTGTGTGTGTGTGTGTGTGTGTGTGTGTGTGTGTGTGTGTGTGTGTGTGTGTATGTGTAAGCAGCTGTACATAAGTGTTCCTGTATGTACACACATGCAAGTCTGTGTTTGTATGTATGATTTTGTACATGTGCATAACCACGTGTATGTGTATGCGTGTTTGCATGTGTGCATATGTGTGTGTGCATGTGTCTGTGTGTCTGTGTTTATATGTGGGGTAGTGAATGCATGTTTGTGTGCATGTGTGTGTGTGTGTGTGTGTGTGTGTGTGTGTGTGTGTGTGTGTGTGTGTGTGTATATGTGTCTATGTTTATATGTGGGGTAGTGTGTGTGTGTGTGCACGTGTGTGTGTTTGTGTGTGTGTGTATGCGTGCGCACGCGCACGTGTGTGTGTGTGTGTGTGTGTGTGTGTCTGTCTGTCTGTCTGTCTGTATCTATGCTTGTATTCACTCATTTAATTCAACTGAGACTTTTTATGAGTTTCATAGTATAAAACATTGAAAAATGGTTTCTTTCTTTAAGTTGTAAGACATTAAATTCCTGGTGTCATTAAAGTCCGCTATACTGAGATAGAAAACATGGTTATGAAATATAGAAATATTTCTAAATGTGTACAAGCTGTGCATCTGTAAAGAGTACTTACAGCAATAAAGAAAAACTCAGTTAAATAACACTGGTCAGAAATGCTGTGGGTAGTGGTGGCTAGCAGTAGGAAGAAAGCCCAGGATGTCTGTAACAGGCAGTATGTGTCTGTGGCGTATGGATCAGGATAAGAAAGGAATAACAAGTATGTTGTGATGCACATAATAAAGCTAAAACTGACATGCTGTACTTGTTTCCAGGTTTGTCCAATACATTGTAAGGAAACAACATTTTCGCACATGCCATTAAGATTCTGAACATGGGCTAAGTGTCCTAGTTCTAATAGCATGAGTGAATTTTTTTTTTTTTTTTGCTTTGGGAGGTGGGATTATTATTTTAAGATAAATGGAGAAAATAGTCTTTTTTTGGAATATAAGACTTGATAATTTATTGACAATTTTGAAGTTTTTAAATATATTCTATTATGATAACTGAGCGGTTGAAAATACAATACTAGCATGCTATGTACAATAAGCATTACAACAAAAGTGTTTCTATTACAACGTCAATACTCAGATAAGATGTACAAACTTAGTAGGTGCCTCTAGTATACAACAACTAAAGTCTGGAATATCTTCAGGAAAATAAGCAATATGTTTTTGAGTTGTAGTTCAGCTGAAAGAAGAGATCAGCACTCCCAAAGCCCGCAGAACTTCATTGCAAGGTAGCAAGCTTAGTAATTGCTAAAAAGACAAGTCTATAAAATATCTTTATTGCAATAATTTTGCCAGACGTGCAGAATGATGACATGTTTATTGCAAAAGCAATCCCAGGTTGGAATGCTGTTTTTGATGTAACAGATAGTATCAGTGCTATGTATGCAACTTAGGAATCTCAACCTGAGATGAAAATAAACACTTCCTTTTTCTAAAATGCTAAAACTTGTGCCAAATGAGGCAATGTAACTAACTTCAGTCAGTGGTAAGGCATGCATTTAAATTTTAGCAGAAAGAGACCAATCAAAGAGTTATTAAAATTTGTAGATTGTCATTGATTGTGGAATTTTTATTCAAAGAATATTTCTAATATTGACAATGGTGTTACTCCATAGAATCCAGCAATTTTCAACCTTTTTCATCTCGTGGCACAAATAAACTAATTACAAAAATCTTGCAGCACACTAAAAATATATTTTTTGCCGATCCCCTCAAAAATATAAATAAATAAATAAATAAATAAATAATAATAATAATAATAACAGTACTTACCTACCCTTTTTGCTCCAGAGTGGCTTTTTAAAAAATCTTTTTGAAACTATTTTTTATTATACTTTGTAATAAAAAAAAATACTCAAAATTATTTTTAAAAAAATTATTTATTATTTTCCTCTAATTTGCTTGAATTTAATATTTAATTATATATACGAGCTTGATGTTGTTTTAGAATATCTTTTGTGCAAGGGTGGATTTTAGACAGGCATACTTTTAAATCTTCTTCCAGGGATTCCAGCCATGGTCTATTTTTGTTCTCAAAATTATTCGTTGCGGAAAAGCTTGATTTGCACAAATATGATATGGAGAAAGGAAAAAGTGATTCTTTTGCTTTTTTGTAATATTGGAAAACTCACTTTTAAGAGACAACCAAAATGAAGTAGTATCTGTTGTTGAATGTTTAAGTTTTAATCCTCTGTCATTTCTTTTCTCTGTTAACTCATCCTATTCTGTAATTGTTAAATTTGCCACTTTCCATATACTTAAGACAAATGGATCTCTTATCCAATCCAATGATGATATGTCAAGTGAGGGAAAATATTTTTCAATATTTGCACTAAGTAATCTTAAAGTTTGTAAAATCAGATCTAGTATTTCCATCTAGTTTGCACCTTTGTGTTAGCTCAAACATTTCTGCTGCATTTTCTCTTCTGATTCTTTCTTCTCAAAGCATTAGTTTTTCTTTGAAAGCATTAATTTTGTCAGGGAAGTAAGAATCCGTTCACAACCTCCTTATGTACTTTTATTAAGTGTGTTCAAAGACTGAAACAAATCAGCAAGAAATGCAACCTTATTGCACTGAAGCTCATCACTGAGAAAATTAGCTAACTGAGATTCTTGAATTGTCAAAAAACTTAGAGCTTCCTCTTTTAGTTCATAAAATCTTGATAGATTTTTGTTTTTTTATTAGAAACCTGTCCATTTTAAATCAAAAATTATTGAATAAAAATAAAAAAAAAATTTGTGAACACACTTGTCAAAAGCTCAAAGCTAAACTGTTGAAATGAAACAAATCTTACACAATTTAAACTTTTTCGCCATCCATCAGTTTCTATACATACAAACTGAAAACTTTGGATACATAATAAATCTTGGCACTGATAATGCTATTCTGTTTAGAAAAACTCATGTCACATCTTGGGACACTCTGCAATGAAAGTTATGCATGTCTTCCAATTACATAGTAGTAAAGTGTATCAGGTACCTATACTTGCATATGTGTGTATTCGCAATCAAATTCAACTGCGGCATTGTGGGGGATAAATGGGGACAGTTGATGTGTTTGACAATAAGAAGTGTTCATTAGAGTAACTACACCGCACAGTGTACACACAATACAAACATGATGTGTAGTCATATAAACTGATTATATGAAATAATTTTTAGCATACAAATTTTTAAAATTGAGACATAAACTGGTTATAAATGCATGAAATTATACATTCATTGTTTTATATTTCACATATAGTGTATGTGTATTATTAATATAATGATATATAAATCATATAAAATTGTATACTTCTTCTGGATCAAGTTTCTTTACAGAACTCTTTAATTTGTTTAAACAAATCTTGAAACTTACCTGTTGACATCTTGTGGCACACCAGTTGACAATTGTGACAGTCTCAGCAAGTACTTTTTTCGGCTCAAGTACCAATTTTTTTGGCGCTAGTACTTCTCTGTGGTGAAAACAATGAGTAAAAATAATTCTAGGATTCCTTTTTTGAGCCAGTGTAACAAATCCTTTTACACTTCCTGACACAGAGCAGGCACCATCCATTCAAATACTGATGCAGGAATTCCAAGACAAGTTATGACAACTGAAGTAATTATCAACAACATCAAAAATAACTTGGCCCTTTGTTGTTTCTGTGAGTGGCTGACAAAACAAAAGCTGTTCTATAATTTCGCCCTCATAAATAAATCTAATGAGTGATAGAAGGTGAGTTTTGCCAGTGACATCAATTGATTATTCCAGCTCAATAGCAAACATATAAACTTCTTTAATGTGAGATATCACTTGCAACTCAACATCTTGGGATAAATCCTGAATATGTCGATAAATAGTGTTGTCTGACATTAGAATTTTTAAAGCCACCTTTTCATTTTCTTCACCATACATGATATTTCCAATTCTACAGCATGCTAGTAAACTTACAGATTCTGCAATTGTGTCAGATTTAATTTTTTTAGCAACAATTTCTGCAATTGCGTAACTTGCTTCTTGCACTTTTTCTGATACTGTTAAAATTTAGTCCATCTTTTTACTTGATTAGTCTTATCCAGTACAAGTCTTTTAAAATATTCATCTGGCTTTTTGCACAAGTGAGAATCTTTAGATTGCAAATGTCTTTTACTTGGAACCATAGCTTGGTTTGCTAAGTTTTTACCACAAATTACGCATGTGGGACGTGGTGGATTTTTTTCACTGGATATAAAGCCGAATGACAATCTTCACTGTAATGGTGAACAACAGTTTTTAATTTAGATTTAGAAGAATCAGTGCCAGTTAATGTACTAGATGAGGTATTAGCTGCTGATGTGCTGGGCAAGGCAGCACTTGACAAGCATCACTTTCTTCACTGTCTTATCATTTTTGTTTTTTTGTTTTTATTAGAAACTTGTCAATGTTAAATCAAAAACTATTGAATAAAAATTAAAAAAAATGAAATAATTTGTGAACATACTTGTCAAAAGTTCAAAGCTAAATTGTTGAAATTAAATACATTTTGCACAGTTTAAACTGTTCACCATCCATATGTTTCTATGCATACAAAATGAAAACTTTGGATAGGTAATAAATTTTGGCACTGGTAATGCTACTATGTTTAGAAAACCTCATATCACTTCTTACGATGTGCTGCAAGGAAAATTATGCTTGTCTTCCTGTTACATAGTAGTAAAGTATATTGGGTGCTTTTACTTGTATACATGTGTATGCGTGATCAAATTCAGCTGTGGCATAGTGGGGGATAAGTGGGGACACTTCATGTGCTCGACAATAAGACGCGTTTAATAGAATAACTACACAGCATGGTGCGCACACAATACAATTATTTATTTATTTATTTACTGATTGATTGACATTTGGTGACCAGGAAAGTTCACTGAATCAGTGATCCATTTTCAGTGGAGGCCTTCTGCGAAAGCTCCAAATACAGTTACAAATAAATTGTTATAACCTTATGGCAGCAAGTATATACAGTATTTAAAAAGAAGCTGAAGTATAGTTACAATGAAAATAATACAGAAAGTTACATAAGTTGTAAACAGTTGCAAAGGTTAGTGAGACATTTTATCATCAACTACACAGAAAAAAACTTAAATTACAGAGGGTATATACAGTGTGTGTGTATATATATATATATATAATTTTTTTTTTGTCAAGCAGTTAGGCAATCATAAGAATAGGGTTATTATATTAAGCTGCAAAAAATAGACCAAGTAGCTTATAATGGAGTATGATAGGAACTAAAAAAAATGGAATAGGAAAAAAACTAAGGGTGAAAAGTTAAGGAAATATTATTAGGTAGTTTCTAGTGAAAGTAATGTAGTCAAGGTGGTTTAGGCCAGTTGTTGCAGGACCACATATGATCATCAAGGTAATGGAACTTTAGTGCACTTTTGAAAGCTTTGAAGGAGTCTATTTCAGTAATAGGAGTGGGTAGAGCATTCCAATGTTTGGCAATGGAGAAGGAATAAAGGCTTTGTCCTGCCCGTTTGTTGGGTTTTGATACACTTAGGAGCTGTTTAGTTGAAGACCTGAGATGTTGTGTTGGGGTGTATGTTTGAAGCAAGGTCTGAAGAGAGGGACAATAATTAGGGTTATACAGTAGTTTGTGGACGAGTGTTAGTTGGGAGTACTGTAGATAGTGGGAGAACTCAAGTCAGTTTAAACATTTTAAGGCTTGGCAGTGGTGTGTTCAGTTTGGCATATTGGTGGCAAATATCGCTATTTTGTAGTAGCATCCCTGTAATTTGGTCTTGAGGGATGCGTGTAGGTTACTGAATATGGGGCTACCATAAAGAAGAGTAGAGAGGGGTAGACTGTTAGCCAGTTTTATCTTGGTGTGCATACCAATATACAATTTATGCCTATAGAGCTTACCAAGTTTAAAATGGGTCTTCTTGAATGTATTGTGAATATGATTTTCAAAGGAGAGTTTGTCATCAATTGTGATAACCAGAAGTTTGGATAATTTTACAAACTCAACTTCAGTATTGTTGTGTGAGAAAATCTTAAAGTCTTGAGTTAGAAGTTTTGAAGAAAATATTAAGAGTTTAGATTTTTTTGGACTGAGCAAAAGTTGAGCATCATTTAGCCAGGATTGAGTAGAAGTAAAGTTTTTTTGTGTTAAAAGCTGGAGATCTGGTAGGTGTTGGCAGAGCTGATTTTAGCTGAATCTTCTGCGTATTGAATGAGAGTACTAAGATGGGGTGCTTTATGTAGGTGATTGATGAATATGTTAAATAGCGTATTGAATGAGAGTACTAGGATGGGATGCTTTATGTAGGTGACTGATGAATATGTTAAATAGCGTATTGAATGAGAGTACTAAGATGGGGTGCTTTATGTAGGTGATTGATGAATATGTTAAATAGCGTATTGAATGAGAGTACTAAGATGGGATGCTTTATGTAGGTGATTGATGAATATGTTAAATAGCGTATTGAATGAGAGTACTAAGATGGGGTGCTTTATGTAGGTGATTGATGAATATGTTAAATAGTAGTAGGCCAAGAATGGATCCTTGGGGAACTCCAGTTTTGGTTATGAGATAATCGGAGTGCTTGAAAGGTAGTTGGAAAACCAAACTAGTGTGTTTGGTGAGCAGTTTAGGGTTTTGAGTTGTAATAATAGTTTAGGGTGTGATACCATGTTGAAAGCCTTGGATAAGTCCAGTAAAATAGCTGCAGTTAGAAGACCAGCATCTAAGGCTTTGTTAACAGTATTAGTGAAAGACAATAGGGCTATGGTTGTGCTGTGGGTGGAGTGAAGCCATGTTAGGTGGGGTGAAGTGGGTTATTTTTGGAGAGATACGTTAGCAGCTGAGTATGAATATAATTCTCTAGGATTTTAGATAAAGGAGAGGGTCTATATTTGATCAGCGAAATGGCATTACAGCGAATGCCATTTCACAGAGGCATATAGACCAAAATCCCAAAATAGTGAAGGCTCAGGTCAGCGATTTTTTTCCCAGGGGAAAAAAATCACTTGGTCTGAGCCATGACATTACCCTTTACCTCACTGTGGTGTGATCTCGGAGTTGGCATATGTTTGAAATGGTGTGCATGTGTTTTTAGTGCAAGCAATTTATTTCCCAGGGAAGGAAATCACTGTTTAGAATGTTCAGAGTTCAGTGAGGTCACTGATTACATGTCAATGAAGAGGTGGTTGATGGAATGCCTCTTCGAGCATTTAATATAGACCCAAAGTAGAGACTATAAAGATGGGCTGGTAATTAGAGAAGTCATGGTGTTGCCACCTTTGTGTATAGGTGTTATAATGGAGTTTTTCCAGATTTGAGGGACGTAAGATTTCATTATGGAACAATTGATGACAGGATATCCAGTAGCATCTGCAGTGAGTTTTAGGTATTCTGCTGGAATTCTGTCTGCAGAGGGGAAACATGGTTTTAGTTTAGTTAGCAGTTTATGCACTAGAGAGGTGGCAATAGGTTGCTTTGTGAATGTTAGTGAGAGTGGACTACGGTTTGTGTTGTCATTTACAGGGGGGAGGTGAATGTTGGTCTTAAGTGAGGAGAGTTCTGGGTTGCTTTCTAAACTATTAGAATTAACATTTGTTTGAGAAGAAAAATCAGTGACGAGTTTTTTGAATGGTTTCAATGAAGTGAGAGTTAAAGGCTTGGGCAATTTCTTGGGGTGGGAATTTGCTGTATACCAGGATTGAGGAAGTGAGGAAATAGATTTCCAAAATTTTGAGGGGTTGTTGTTTTGGAAGCCAAATTGAGTGGAGAAGTAATTTTTTCTTGTTGGAAATGACTAGTTTTTTGGCACTGTTGCAAACTTGTTTGTATTTTATTTCATTTTATGGGGTTCTATTTTTATGCCATTCCTTCCAGGCTTCATCTCAGGTAGTGAGAATCTGTTTTGTATGTTTTGTAAGCCATGGGGCATGGTTATGCTTAATTCTTTTAGTTCACATGGGGGCAAGACTGTCAAGTGTAGCAAGAAAGACATTGTTGAAGTTGTTTACAGTGTCATCCAGAGGAAGAGTTTTATTTGGGTACCAATTGTGGGCTTTTAGAATATCTATGAAAGCCTTTTGATTGAAATGGGCAAGATGTCTAGAAGTTGTGTACAAATGGGATTTTATTGTTTACATATGGATTCTGTGGGTGAAGGCGGGTAAGTGGTCACTTGAAATATTAGGGAAAGTTCCCGTTTGGGAATATTTATGAGGGTGTGTGTCAAGTGTCCAGTCAAGGGTTGATTTGGTTTCTTTGTTTACTATGTGTGTGTGGGGACTGTTATGAGTTGGGTAAACCTATATATGTCTGTACTCTTAGAAGGGTAGTTGGAGATGAGGGATTGCCAATTTATGTTGGTATCACCCAGGATGATGGTTTCATTTGGTATGTTCAGGGTTGTCCAAGATAGAAACTAGAATAGGTATATTTTGACCTGGGGGAATGTAAACTGTGACAATGCATATTTGTTTTCTTTTGTTGAAATGGAGTATAGCTGGTAGGAATTCTATGTTTTCAAAGGAAGGAACAGGTTTGGAAAAAAGAGCAATAGTTAAAGAGTCACAGTAAATTAGGGCAACACCTCCACTCTTTTTGTGGAGACAGTCATTTCTAAGTATGTTATATCCTGGTGGGATTATTTCAGTGGCAGATATGTGTGACTGTAACCATGTTTCTGTAAGTACCACAATATCTGGGGAATATAGAGAAAGCCAGGCATGGAATTCAGTGATTTTGTTACAGATACTTTGAACGTTCACTGTAGTGATAAATACGTTTTGGGTATTTAATGTTTGAGAGTGGGATGGAGATTTAGTTGGTCCAGAAGTGGGGTGAGCGTCACCACACCGGGAAAGAACCTGAACATGAATTGTTTGTATTGTGAGCTATAGGGTTGGAAAGTGAAGACTATACAGGGGATTAAGACTAAGTTTTAGTAGAGAGCTAAAAGTCATGTAGTTTTGTTGGGATAAAAGTACAGTAATAGAATAAAGATGGGGAGATGTTGGAGAAGTTATTACAATAGGTGTGAGGTTGTGTTGATAGGGTGGGAGATCTAGGAGAGGAAATATATGTGTGGAGGATGGAAATGGAGTAGGATAGTAGGTAGAGTATAGTAATAAAAGGAGAATGAGAGAATGCTGTGTCCTAGGTTGAAATACATATTGCACACAATGAAAATAGAGAAAGTAAAATGGGATGAAATTAACTGGTAGAAGATAGGAGATAGGGCTCTAGAGAGTATACAAGATGTAAGAGAGGCTGTTAGGGTGTATTTAATTGCTGTGGTCATTAGAATGTTAGGGGGGCTGTGATTCATTAATTGATGTGGGGGATGTGGTGTATTGAATTATAAACCTAATTGAAGTGGGACTGGGTGGGAATGGAGGTAGGGTTGGGGAGCAGAGTGAGGAGGAGAAACACTCCAGATGCATATCTTTGAAACATGGGAGGAAACCAGAGCACCTGGAGGAAACCCACATGAACAAAGGGAGGACACACAAACTTTGCACAGCTGAGAATTGAACCGGAGAACCTCTTGCTGTGAGGCTACAATGCTACTGCTGCACCACTGCGCCATCCATCTAGACTCACAGTATTTTAAATGGATACAGAGACATGCAAATTAGCTAATAATGAGGTTTTTCCTTACTGAGGCAAATGTGTGTCTGGATCACAAAACACTGCATTTCTAAAACAGTCTCTTTTTACCACAGCTCTTACCATGGGAGGTAGAGATGTTTTTGAATCCTCAGATTGACTTGGGGGGAGGGATAAACTGGCCGCTGGATAGATGACTATCACTGGGAGTGAGGGTGTGTGCAATAGCACTACCTGCATGACCTCTATTAGACAGCAAGGATTTTACAAGTTGTATTTCATAAGTAATAGGAATGACAGATGTGTAGTACATGTGTGCACTTACATCATTAAATAGCAATCCCTCAGTTAGCGATCTTGACTGGCCAGCGTAGAATTACAGTTCCCAGACCTCATTAATCATTCCCTATGTGAGTCCTCATGACACCTCCCTAGAAATTTGTAGCCATAAGGCTATGCTTTCCAAGATGTTGGGAGGAATGTTCAGGTGGGACGGGGGGAGGGGGTGACAAATAGGGTGGAGGAAAACATGGGGTGCATAAGAAAAGAAAGAAATATGTAACTGGAAAAAATTACACTTTTAATAGCCACTGTGACTAATACCATGAATCAGAAAAAAGGGGGGGGGGGGTTGTTGGGGAAAAATGCGCAGCTACCACATTATATCTATCAATTTCTTAGCCAAGAAATCTGGACAAAGGCAAAGATAATGAGGGAACAAAGACCCCAAAACAGAGATAGATTTTAAATATTGCTCTTATAAACTTAGAAAGTTGCTAGTACAAAAAGTTTTGCATTGGCATACACTTTCTGAAGGATATGAAGCCTGAAACTCGAACATATATCTTTATTTATTGATTGAAATGATCTGTGATTCACCAGAAAACCACAAATGTTAAGCAGAACATACCAAAGATATGAGGTAAAAATTTGCACATTCTACAAGAATCTGGACAATTTAGAAGTATGTACTAACCTGGGGATTATAAGAATCATATGAATCATAAGAAGTTTGAGGCTGAGTCTTGCAACAATTACACTTAGAACTACTTGCTCTCTCGAAGAGGGCTAGACTTGTCAAGCTCAGGGTGAATTTATAAATGCACATTCAATTATCCAAGTCTCATTTGGAGGAAGGTAGTGTATAAGATTCCTTTATCTAGATGAGGAATCTATTCCTGAAGTGGGGGAGATGTTGAGTAAAAATTCTGTCCACCTTGTTTATTTATCTGCTGAAGCAGGTTTAAATCCCTTGTTCTGGTATTTGTGGGATTGTCTGATTTATGAATGTACAAGAGATCCTGGACTACTGGATCTCTGATTGCCCAGAAGGCAATGCATACATCTCCTCTGATGAGGCTATACGACTCAGAAATGAGAGACAGTGCCTCTAGTCTTTTCTGGAAGCTTAGGGATTCATATCCACATCCATATCCATATAGATATATTTATAGTTTGGTGAAGTGGCGGCTTGTCCACATGTCAGGGTGCAGGGGGATTTGTCACACTACTGAATAAGGCCTTTTATTTAGGTTTGCAGCTTTGGAGGTGTCACCGTTTTAACTAGTTACCTTCCGCTATCTGAACCTTAAACATCTCAAACCTGCAAAGTTCACATAACTGCATCTCAATTAATCAAAAGGGATTATTCATTCTGAACCACAGGAAGTTTTATATATATATATATATATATATATATATATATATATATATATATATATGCAGAATTATATAATCAAGCTATGCATAAGCAATGGCATGGAAATTTTGAGAGGCATAATGTGGAATAACTAAATAACAGGTTTTTGCAAAGACTACAAATCAAATTACGTGAAGTAGTGACATGCAAACATAATGATGGACACTATCTAGTGTAGCAGAATGAAATCATGAGATGTAGCCCAAAAAAGTTATTAGTGGAAGCAATGTATGAAGAGGGGTGAAGGATTTAGTTTTGTTATCCTTTTTGCCATTAACGGAAACTTTTGTAGCACTGCATCTGAAAGAAATTTCTGTTTATCAATAGCTACGCATTGTGACAAAACAAGACTGTGTTTGGAATGTGGTCAAATTGAATGTAACTGAAGACACTCGTTTCTGCAGTCAGAGAGCTATTTGGGAAGGAAATGTTTCCCAAGTCCACACTAAAAAGTAAGATGAAGTAAAATTTACAAAAGTAGAAAAGAAAGACAACCAGAGGGAAGAATGAGTTATCACCATAACACTTGCAGGCTAAAGGAACACTAGCGGAAGTGGATCATTTTGACAGAGCTTGTAGTGCAAGACATTTGCTCATGCTGATCAGTGTAGCATGAACAATCCTTTGATGGACCATTGCAAAGCATTGCTAGAGTTCAAGCCATTTCAATGGTGTGAGTTAAATTTGAAGGTTTTGCTGCAAGACTGCACAAGTTTATTAGACTGGATAGAATCAAAATAGGTACTAATACCAGAGGCATACTGAAGGCTTTAAAATAAGTAAACGCTCGCTGTAGTGTCTTGTTTGTATTTTAACATGAGTTGTTTTGCAATATAGATAAAGCATAGTTTTTGGTTGCTATTAACTAAAAGAAATGGGAAAATAAGTGATGAGGTAGAATATTATGATGTATTTTACACTTACGGATTCTTTTAATGTGACTATATGTGCAGCAAATTCAACAACTACCAAGCCAGACTGCAACACTGACTCAGAGATGTCAGTGAGCACTGCCTTGCATTCCCTCTTAAGAATGTAAGACAGCAATCAGTGTTGCATCTTGCAATATGCTGTAAAAAGACTGATACGCTCTATCCCATGCCTCTAATGACGTGTGCGATTTGAAATTTAAAAGAGGAGATGCGTTGAAGGCTTTGTAATGTTGAATTATTAGATCAAGAAGTTTAGACCAACAAACAGACTATAAGGAGTGCCATTTCTTAGTTTTAGAGTTTTATCATTGTGAACAAGGTAATAAGTACATTTAATTGAATGGGTTTAATGTTTTTTTGGTTGTAAACACAAAATGGCAAATTGCCATGTTATGGGTTCAAGAGCTGGGAATTGAGCCTGTTTTTTTTTGTTTGTTTGTTTTTTTTTTTTGTTTTGCTGTATCTCATATTTTTTTGGTGTATGGGCAGTTCCAAAAATAAAGAAATCCACACCCACTCTGTGCTGTTGCCTCAAAAAAAGTCCACAGGCATGAAATGATCCAAAGTAATGGTAAAAACACAGGTTTATTACTCAAGGCAGTCAAGACAGTCAAATAACATAAAAAACATATAAATCAGGTAAAACACAACTGTAGTGTATCCAACACAGTCAAGCGCTTTCGTCCTGCTCTAGGACTTCTTTAGAATTGTGTTTGCTGAAACCCACTCCCTCTTTTATACTAACAATTAACTAATTGAGGTTTAAAAGCTACTAACTCTGTAGAACTTATTAAAAAGTGTATAATAAATGTTAGTGTATCTGTGAACGGAAAGAAATATTGTTTACTAAGCAAAATTATTTTCTAATTACAAAATAGTATCCCTATGTTTCAATTCAGGTTTTATACATACATTGTCATTGATGCCTGGGGTTACCGTGGCATTAAGTCTCAATTGCAACCTCATTTCTGCCCTCTTCAAGTTGTTTTTCCAGTTACCCCCTTTTGGGTTGTTACCAGTAACCTCCAGAATACCAAATAAGAAAAAATGGTTGGGATTGTTTTTAATATGCCTATATATAGCATTATTTTCGTCATGTCTTTTCAAAGCATACAAATGCTCATAGATCCTCCTCCTAAAAGTTCTTTCAGTTTTACCTATGTAAAAATGTTGACATTCCTGACACATAGCTATATAAACCAATCCTTTCATCGTACAGGACCCTGTTGCTAGTTTTATCTCCCTGTCCCTTACCTCCAACAATACTGAGGTCCCCCCTAAAATGTACCTACAATATTCACATATTCCACATCTAGTTGTCCCTCTCACATTGTTCTTAACATTAATGGGGTGTTCCAATAGAAATTTTAAATTGTAGTTAGTTTTAAAAACAAAGGCTGGTTCTTTTCCTACTATATCAAGTATTTCCTCATTCCCTTTGAGCAGCACCCAATTTTTGCTGACAATGTCCCTAATCTTACTGTTTGTTTCTCCTTAAGTCACCACCATGGATTAAGTATAATATTTCCTTATGTTAGTTTCATTCTCCTTCACCAAGTAGGATCCCAGCAGGGGTGTATAACTACTACCCCATCGCTAATAACTTGCTCAGAAATAGGTAGTACAAATTCTAATGGGTAACCTCTTTCAGAGAAAAACGTTACTAGTGTGCCCATTTCTGTCTTTACTATCTCAATGTTAGAACACATTCTTGCTACCCTTTGACCCTTTACCAGACCATTTAACCCTTTACTATATTTCTTTTTCTATATAGCGGTGTGTATCTATATATAAATATATATATATATATATATATATATATATATATATATATAGGATATAAGTATAATATCTCCCACCCATACATTACAAGATTCATAAACAATGGTGCACAACTAGTACCCATGGCTGTACCATTCACCTGATGATAGTATTCTCCTTCAAAAGTGAAATAATTGTTTTTTAAAATGGTTTCCATTAGTGTCATAATAAAGTTCACCATAGTATTACTTAATGATGTTTTATCCACTAATACTTCATAAAAAAGCTCTGACCCAGTTTCATGCATTATCGAGGTGAACAAGTCAACAACATCCACAGTAGAGAAACTCTAAACTCACTGAAAATACATCCTGGTTGATTCTGCCCAAAAAGTCCCAAGGGTCCTTTAACAAATGTTCAATAGGAACCAAGGACTCCCTTACTATTCTGTCTACAAACCCCCCTAAAGAATAGGTAGAACTATTTTGACAAGTTATAATCAACCTATATAGGGGATCGCTGATGTCCTTGTGGACTTTCGGTATCCTGAAAACAACCAGAATGGTAGGGTTTTGATTCACCAAAAAAAAAATAAACATCTTCATTTATGACAGCTTGCAACAATGCATCTTCTAACACCATCTGAATTCTCCTATGGAAATATTTATTTCAATTTTAGAAACACTTTGGTATTTCTCTTCCTGCTGTAACATGGAGAAGATCTTATTGTTATAATCTTCCTTATTGGTTATAACCATCCCACCCCCTTATCTGGTTTCATGAACCTCAGTTGATCATTACTTCTAAGTTCCCTCAGTAAACAACTCCCTTCCCTATTTAGATTAAATTTACTAGGCTTAAATTCATTAAAATACTCAAAAGTCTCCTGAGAGCAAACTTTATCCAAAATTCCTATTAAGGGATGAAGTGGCGGGTTAAAACAACTTTTTCTTCAAAGCTCTTCCTTCCCCCTAACCGTGTTGTTGTCCTTAATGTATTTCAAGTTCATTTTCCTTTAAAGAGTTTAAATTCAGTTAACACAGAACTTACATCCTCTTTTTTAGAGGGAGCAAATTTAATACCTTTCATTAATAAGGTGAAAATATTCTTATCAATACTAATACCAGCATAATTAAAAATATTAAAACCCGGGTAAGACACCAGCAACCCACCAAAAGAGCTTAAAATGTTAACTTCCTGCCCCATTTCATTGTGTTACTTGTAGCTGTTCTTCCTCCACTTATTCTGGGGTAGGAAACCTTCCCCCCTGATAGAACCCTGGGGTAAAAAAAAAAATCATGGTTCCTGTAGTTATTTCTTTTATTTTGTAACCTCTCAGATCTTCGTAAGGGTGGGTATTCTTGGTCATACTCATCTTTCATTACACTCTCTCTCTGGGGATTGCCCTGCCTATTATCGAACATTTCAGCCCTTAAAACATTGTCTCCTTCATAGCTTTCACCAAAATAAGATTTTGGGAAGGGGTAAGCTGTTTGATTTTGGTACTCATACTCATCCCTAGCTAGCTTTCTTTTTTCCTTTCAATATTAATTTCTACTTGTTCCTTAACCTTATCAAAAACCATGTTGTATTTCACAGAAACATTATTAAAATGCACATCATTTAAAATGTGGACTTTTTGAGGCAACAGCACAGAGTGGGTTTGGATTTCTTTGTGGTGTTTTCCACTCTGGTCACTGGTGTTTTGGTTTCGGCAGTTCCAAAAATATTACTCCTGCTGTCACCTTCCTGACTGTCACCATTTATATATCGATCTTTTACAACCTTTTACAATTCATATACAAATAGCAAAAATTTTCTATGAGAGAGTTTCATCCATTAATTCTTTATTTTATATTGTTCTTTGGGGGCAATGTATCTGCAGAATATTTGTAGATATTCTGTATACTTGGTTCTTATTTAATATTATATTTTTGTTATTCTGTTATTATTTTTATTCCAACTTATGTATTTTTTCATATTTTTATGTTGACCCCTGTTAGAAAATTGTTCAATAAAGTGTCATTAAAAGGACTGATAAACAATAGAATAACATAATAAGCTGTAGAATGTGTTGTTCAAATAACAAGTTGCATGCTTTCTGTATTTCAGTTTTTTGTAACATGACATACTATGTGGAGCTTTTCTCTCTGGGTCTCCGCTGATCCAGTTGGATTTTCCTGGTAAACAAATGTAAAATAAAAAATAAATTAGTTACATTTCCACTTTCCCCCAAGATCTGTGAGGATAACCTTTTGACATATAATATAATATCAGTCCCATATTTCTGTAAGCTTATTTCTTTCTGTAGCTGGGTGGAAATCATTTCTTTTTTTTTTTACTTTGCCAGGTATATCCATTGGTGATTTAGAATGCTCCAGCAAGTGTTTCATTAAGCTGCATTTCTTCTGCACTCATATCTAATGTCATTAATAAACATATTTAACACCATTCTAGAATTTCATCAATTTCCTACTTCTTGCCATTAATCAGTAGTTGTTTAAACTTTTGATGCAGCAGTCATCATATTTACTCGCTTAGTGATTATGTTCAATGATCAGGACTCAGTTGCCTCCACTCTGGTACCTGCACAGGTGATGCTACTTGCTATTCAAAGTTATTATATTTTACCCACTTTAGCACTGGCAGGGTCCTTTAAGTACTGCTATTTGTAAATACTTCTGTTGGTAATATTCCTTATTTTTGGTGAACTGTTGTTAATTAAAGTTTTTTAATGGGTCATTCAAAGCAAGGGTGATCTTTGGCTAGTTTGGGCCTATTTGATCCAATAGGGCCCTACTTCCACTGGAGATCCCCACACTGGGTTGTGACAGGATCCTTATTTCTTATGTGGCCCCACAAGACTTGCCAAAGAATCACTACAGTAAACTGCAAATTATTTTCCCATGTGTAGTCTTGTTTTTAGTGAAATTACAATTTTTATTTACTTATTTATTTAACATTGTTTACCGGGAAAGTCCGACTTGGAACAAAGCCAATTTTCAGTGGAGGCCTGGGGGAAAAATGCTCCAGATGCATGTCTTTGTAATGTGGGAGGAAACTGGAGCACCCAGAGGAAACCCACAGAAATGCAGGGAGGATATGCAGACTCTGCACAGAAGGCACCCTAGCCAAGAATTGAACAGGAGAACCTCTTGCTGTCAGGCGACAATGCAACTGCTGCACCACTGCGCCATCCAAATTTTGCCAGTGCAATGGACTGTAATTCCTGTATTCCTTGCACTAATGACTAGAGTGGTATTATTAATAATGTAGCTTTTTGTGACACTTATATAACTTGTACATATTAGCTTCTCATTCTTCCATAGTAGTTAGTTAGTTGATGTTGCAGAGTACTCAACAGGGTTTTCAAACCAAAAGTGAGGTCAATTAACTATCTGATTTTTTGTTTTAGGAACCTATTTTGATTGTTTTCCAAGTTAAGAAAATAATGCTCATATCCTGAGAAAATATTTATGGAGCTGCCCGTCTTGTTAATGTTACTTTGAATGGTATGGGTGTTTGTGCTAGAGTTTAAAGCTGCTGTGGGGAGGACATTTTTTTACTGAGCGATAAGTTCATTAGTGATCACTGCATGCCTAGTTTTTATTATTAGGAGGTTAGTTATACTATAGCAGGCTTTTAGTTGTATGCAGACATTTGTAATGTTCTCCGTATGCAGGGTGAGTGTTAACTTGGGATCTGGGAAACCAGCTAAGTACTAAAGATTTTGTACAGGTGTAATCTTTCTGCCCATCATATACAAATATTATTATGTACAAGTTATCGTTAAGTTTTGATGTGACCCAAAAAGCATTATCCTTCTCTTTGCTACAATGAGCGTCAGCTTGCTTTTGGTGAACCATTCATTTTGATGTGGGCATTATTCCCTGTCTCCTTCTTACTGAAGTCTGAGTAAGTGATACCCATAGAGTTCAGGAAGGCAGAAGATTCTAGATAGCAGTTATATGCATATGGACAAACAGCTTTTAGAGGTTCCTTATCAGCAATGTATAGCAGCATTGAGGCACCCATATCATTTACTGGCACAAATGCAAACTGCACCGCAGCTTGTAATTTCTCTAAAAACAGCTGTGACTATCCTAGATGGGCACTACATGAAAAGTAGGGAGATTACACCCATCTGTGAAGTTTCCTTCCAGAACCAAGAATGTATGAGACGTAAGCCATACTGTAACAGCCACATGCTGAGGAGACATTCTAGGTCCAAAGATCAAGTTTGCATTCATCAGGTCTGGTACATCTTACTGTGTCCTGCTCCTGCCTGCCTTGCAACTGATTTTGCACCTCACCACCGCCGTGTAGACTCTAAACTTTAGCTTTTTTCCAATTTTGAAGGCTGAACCTGATGGAGCTACTTAAGCCACCCAGTTACAGGGGGATCTCACAAGTCCACTCCATCCAATAACCTAGCTGTAGGAACGGGCCCTGGAATCCTTGATTCACTAAATGAACTACCACAGGGGGATGATATTTTGAAAAGGTCTTTGTCTGGTCCCTCTCCTCAGATCAGTTTGGAAAGTATAACCCTATTGATAGCAAAAGGCTCCTGACAGCATTAATCAAAGGATCACAGAGGCATGCAGACTCCTAGGTCACAATCGCAGGAGTAAAGTTTCTGCTATTTTTGGATTTTTAGTTGTTTTTCTTTTTTTTTTTTTTTAATATTTTTGCCTTACCTTGGGAATATATTTTTTTTTTTGTATTGGCTTCAGGATACTACTGGCAGTATTAAATATATCAACAACCACAATCTCTACAAAGTAAACTGCCTAACTTTATCTCCAAACCGTCAGTGTTGATTGTACCCTTATTCTCACGTTTTTATTTAACCCTTTCCATGGTTATATTTTGGATGCTGTCCCCAGGCCAATATACATGAGATAGCATAACTGTTTCAGTTCCAGGGCACAACCACAACCACAACTGGCGCTTATATCCTCATTTTCATTTTTTTACTTAGCCTTTCCACATTTGTAGTGTGGTGGTCATCCCTTAATAAATGTCCATAAGTTAACATAACTGTTTCAGTTTCAGAGCATTGATAGAAGCTTGACTTTTCAGGATTAAAATTCTGGAATGAATAAAGTAGTTCTTATCTTTTTTTCCTAAAAATAAAAATTATTTGCCGTTATCTTCTTTAGCTAATCTTCCTACAGTGCGCATATCATGCAATACTCAACACTGTACCACCTACGCTTAGTACGTAGAAATATAGGAATTCTGTCCTTGGAGAAATGACACAGCTTTACTGGACTGATTAATCATGGACTGAACCCACATACCTCTCAACTGTACAGATTTTCGCAGAATGTCCAGATTTTTGCCTTATATTTTCGGTCCGCTTTTCATAAAATTGTGGCTTTCTGGCAAATTAGTGGCAAATCATTAAAGACTGAAGTTAGAAAATAATGACAGGCATTTGAGTTTTAGACTTCATACCCTTCAGAAAATTCATGCTAATGCAAAACCTGTTATTCTATTAAGTTTCTAAGTTGAGCAATATTTCAAAATTGTCCCTATGTTTACCACTTTTTTATGGCTTTGTCCAAATTTCTTAGTCTAAGAGGTTGAGAGGTAGTAAATTCTGACATTAATCTAACCTGTTGAAGAATAAAACAGAGAATGTTTAAACTTGTTAAGCTCAGCTCCCCCGTGTTGAATTTCCCAGCCCCTGTTCCTCATAGTAAATCACTGCTGTTTCATTTTAACAATGCTATTGCATTAATACTGGTCTTATTTATGTGAGATTACCTCTTTTCAACATGGCTGTGTCATTATGGAAGACGTAAGGGAGTGCTGGGTGTGAAGCCCTCACTTGGGAGGTGCAATGACTTTGTTTTTATTAAAAAAATGCTTTTCTTACGGATTATGTTGAGGTGAAACTTGTCTAGTCTGTTTCTTTCATCTAAAGCTTCAATTAATTTAAACCCAGTAAACCAGTAAGGAAGAAAGTTCTAGAATTTACTTTGGTTGTCTATGTGCATTTCAACCACAGGCGATAAGTGAAATATTTTCTTTGTTATGTTTTCATTCAGGATTTTCAATGTAGTATACGTGAGTCCCTAGTTATTAAGCAATTTTAGTTGTTGTTGTGTCTTTCGGCTTTTCCCGGTTAGGGGTCGCCACAGCGGAACTCCGGTCCGCTAATAATTGACAGTTGATTTTTACGTGTCGAGTTGCCAGCCCTGATGCACAACCTTCAACGAAGGTACATCCATTCACGCATGTCTCCACGCAGAAGATGCTCTAGCTGAGAGTCGAACAGGACAGAGTCTTCCTGTGAGGTGACAACACTACCGCAGCACCACCACCGCGGATTTATTATAATATTGTAAAATGCTTCCTAAAAAGCTAATTTTGCATTTGTGTTATGCAATTGCCTACTGACAGGCTTGAGTGCTTGTATAACTTTGGTTTAAAAAGAAGTGTAAGAGGATGGCATGTTTAAATGTAAATTTATATACTTTAATTTAAGTTGGACAATATGGCTGTGGAGCATTTGCCACAATCCATAGTCTGGCCACTCATGGACTTCTGTCCATCATTTTCACCTAATAACCTCATTTTCTGGCAGCTGTCCTTTTCTTTGCAATAGTCAAAAATGTTTTTCCAGCTTGAAAGGGCATTTCGTATTTGATGTGTCGGATTATCTTCTGGGATGAATCAAAAAATGTTTATCACTTCACTTAATGAAGAATAGTCATAAAATAACCATACTGAAAAAAAGCTGAATAAAATGTCTAAAAAAACACCAGCCATGAGTGTGCATTCCATTGTGAACAGCACTGGCATTGTCTCCACATAAATCCTAAGTTTACAGTATGCTCATTTGTATATAAAGTTTAATGAGTCTGACATTTTTTCTTCCAACAGGCAATTACGAATGCCCTTCTACAGCTAACAAGGACATTTCACAATTATTTTGCCAAGTCTTCATGTGATAAGATTTGCAGATTTTCACTATGTTACCTAGAGACAGACAAAAAGAAACAGAAGCTAAAACCATTCTAAATGATGCATATTTTATGCATTTTATCATGTTTTCATAATCCATAGTGCAAGCATTTAAAGAAAACTGTTTGCTGACCACACCCAATGTAATTCTAACGGTTGGTTAATGATATTTTCTTACTTTCTCTCCCGACACTAGCCTTATAGTTTTTCCACTAAGCAAAAAACAGAGCTAATGTGCCAAGTAAAAATTAATTATTATTTAAAACAAATGCACTTTATTGGGCTACACAGAATAATATGAGTTTGTACAGTTCAGGGACCTGGTACCTTAATTAATAACTACACATACAATAACCAACAAATTAGCAGTTGTAAGGATTGTTGACAGGTTTGCTTTCAGTATATCAGTACCTTGTTAATTGTAAGTTTGAAACAGGTTTTGAAACATTTATAGTAAAAGTCTGGAGTACAGAGTCCATCAACATATAAGCTAGTAGAAGTGGCTTTTCCTGCTATGTCTTGAATAATGCTGAAGACCATGCCATGTAGGATTATTACTTTGAGATTCTTTCATTGCAGAATAGTCAGAGATTTTAGAAACTCATTTAACTAGATAATTTACATTATTCTGTAAACTGTTGTTATGAAAAACTTTGATGCAATTACTTTAACTATTTTTTTTACTATCTGGATAGCATGTTTCCATAGCTGGTATCCCTATGGATTCTCAGAATTTTTACTTGAAATCAGCTAGTGCACGCCCACAGTCCAGACAACTTAGAGTTTTTTGTAAGCCTCAACCTGTATTTTTTGTTGGGTTCGCTATGTCATGTGCAGAAGCAGGAGCTATAAAGACATCACAGGGGTGTATTTTTAAAACTGTGCACTTTTTACGATATTAGAAGGCCTGACTAGTGGCATGGAGCTTATTACATCCTATGTGCTTTATATAAACCCTTGGGTATCTGTCTTGTTCAATGATGTCAGAAGGGAGTCAACCCTTAAAAACATTTTACACAGGACGGAGGTCTCCATGGCTATTATGGTTTAACGAGGTCAGATTTCTTTGCTAATAATGATAAAGACTGCAATGTCAAACCTCCATTTTTTGAGAGTTTGAATGAATCAGCTGATGGTGAAACTCCTGAGTCCCTAATGTGTTTGTTTCAGCATTTCTGATTGATTATAAACGTTGGTAGTGCCAATGAGTTATACTAAAATTACAAATATATATATATATATATATATATATATATATATATTTTTTTTTTTTTTTTTTTTAAACAGGAAATGCAGCGCCTCATAAAAAAGAATCACCGATTTAGCTTCTGTGTATAGTTTGCGTGGAAACTGGAGAAGGTTGAAATAAGATCCCCAATCCATAGGTTCATAGGTTGTTACTTGGTTAATGACCATGAAGACCCCTACAAGCCTAGCCATGCACCCCGAACTATTTGGGTCCTGAGTATCCAGGATGTCTATATAGGGGAGGCCATGTTGGTACGGAAGTAACTAGGGAATTTGTTGGGGGGGGAGTGCTAGTGAGGTTAATACTTTTCTTATTGATAGCATCTTTTCATAAGGGACATGGGGGCCAGACTGAGGGAAAAATTACCATTTCCCATCTGATTGTTATGGTTTATTTTGAATAGAGCAGGAGTGGACACTGTTTTACATGGATGGGGAGCTTATTCAGTAGAGCAGGGATCCTTTGGGGCACATATCTATCTTTCCAGCATCTTCAGTTTATATCACAAGAAAAGTTCAGATTCCTTGATCTAGTGTTTCTTGTGCTGTTTGATTTGCACATGTACAACAGATCCATCAGTGCTGGGTCGAAGGAAGCCCTGTAAGCCAGGCAAGGATCCCCTCTCAGCAGCCCTTAGAAGACTGAACACAGAGACAGAGCCTTTAGGTGATCAGTATAGAACAGGGTATTCATGCCTTGAATTCTCCTGGTGAGTAACCTTTGTGGGCATTCCAACTGTTGCAAGTCTGTGGTTAGGTACATGCCAAAGGGGACTTTGTATTCAGTGATAGTTCTGATAAGGGCTGAGTAAAATGATACTGTAACTTCCTTGGACCTGGATGCCATACCATTAATGACATAGAATGGTTTTCTTACTGTCTTAGCTATGTGTTGGTAAAAGTTCCCAGATCCCTTACTACTGGATCATATCTTAGGTTTGTTTTATCAATGGAGTAAATAACTTGGGTTGACAGTTTCCCAAAGGGCATTATAAAGCATTTTTTGGCATTGAGTTTTAGCCCATAGATTTGGCATCAGTCATTTGTCTGTGTCAAACCCTCTTACAAGATTTTGGTGTCTTCGGGGGAACTATAATAGCTCCCAATTTACAGTCATCTGCAAATGTGGTGAGCCAGAGGTCTTGAATGTTAGCCTTGACTTCCAAGAAGTAGATACCAAACAGGAGTGGGCTCAGCGCAGAGCCCTTGGGGTAGTCTGCTTGTGACTAGTCTCTTGGTTGAGGTGGTTTCACCAATCCTGACTTCTTGGGTGCAGTCTTCCAGTCTGTGAGCAAGCCAGCAATCTAGCAAGGTACGCAGGAATTTATGCCAAGCTCAGAGAGCTTGTCAACACTGACTGACTGAGTGTTGTATTGAATGCCTTGGCCAGATCAAGATATGCAGTGTGCATTGTTTTCCCTTATCCATTGCCCTGGTGACCCTCTCAAAGAAGTGTACTAGGTTAAGTAGGCATGACCTTCCCTTAATAAAGCCAGATTAGGATGGATCCAGTGTGTGTAGGTGACTAATATCCTTGTTTATCATTTCCATGATAATTTCTTCCAAGGCTTTGCATACTAGGCTTCTTAGACTAATGGCTCTGTAGTCCCCTGAGTCAGTTAATGGTCCATCCCTGTGAAGGGAAATCACAGTTACACTCTTCTGTTCACTTGGAATGTAGCCTGTTTTGAGGCTGTAGCTGATGAGTGCCTCAAGTTGTACTTACTGGTCATGTTTAGTCTGCTTGGAAGGTAACAAGGGATGTTGTCAGGACTCATACTGGTGGTGTTCTTTGCTTAAGCGAATGTAGCCTCTGGTCCTTGCTAATAACTGGGGGAAGTATGTTGGAGGGGATTTCACCTGGAGAACCTGAAAGGTGTGGGGGTTAAAATTTAAACTGAATTTATCAGCCAGTAGATTTGCTATATCACCCCGCTCAGTGAAGGTGGTACCCTTCACCACCAATTCAGCACACTGCTTTGTCTTACCTTTAAGGTTCCAGACATGGCTGAAAAAGTTTTTGAGATTGTCCTTAGCCTGTGAGGCTATCTTGAAATTGTAGTTGGCCTTGTTGGACTTAATTGACCTCTTAGTTTGCTATTTAGTTGTACAAGGGAGCACTTGGTTGCGCTTCCTGATTTTGGCCATAGGTTTTCTTCTTTTATTATATACCTTGTTAAGGTGAGGATTCCACCAGTGTGATTTGCTTTTAATGTTTGTTTTGTGTTTACTTCTGGTAGTTATGGAAAGATGTGTACAGCTATTCACATGTTTATATAGGGACTCTGTGAATAATTCTGCATGAATAGCTGTGGTTTCTTGGTTATGGGGAGCCTTGAATTTTGATAGACTGTCGTTAATAGGAAGTAGTTTGCCTTAGAGTAGTTCCTAACTGTTACTGTTACTGGTTTAAGTTGATTTTCTGGGTTGATTTTTACTTCAAAGGAGACAGCTTTATGATCTGATCTCACTAGTGAGGATGTAACATGGGGAGGAGGTGCAATGCTTTCCCTCATTCATGAGTATTAGAACCAGGAGAGTGCATTATCTGTTCCAGGGTGCTTGTGTTTATAAAGACCAGGAAGTATTGAACCTGTGGGTTTGAAGCAGTGTAAGTTTCTCAGTCTATGAAGGGGTAGTTAACTCACCCATAAGTAGGCCGTTTGGTTAGATCATGAGCACCTATAGCAGGTTTAGGTAAGAGCTGTGAGACTCTAGTGGCATAGATGGTGACCTGTTGCTAGCCATGATATGGTAGGATACGGTAGGAGACCTTATCTGTTGTGGCTTGTACATGGATGAGCCCCATGGTGTTATCCTGTTTAACCAGCCTGGAGGTATATTTATTTATTTTATTTATTTATTTATTTTACATTTGTTGACCGGACTAGTCCAACTGGATATATGTCCATTTTCAGTGGAGGCCTGGGGAGAAAAGCTCCAACAAACAAAAAACACACTATCCATTTATAATATGTGACATTTACAAATACAGCTAAATTTACAGATAATCATCCCATTCATTACATTTTTTGATAATGTACATCAAAAACACCTCCACCTTTGACCAGGGTCTTTGCTGTTGTTGGTCTGAATGTGTGGAAGGCACTGTAGCCTTACATTGACAGAGTAATTTGTACTGCTTTAAACCAAGTCTAAGTCATGGTACAGATTTCTACATTCTCCAGAGTGAGGAGAGCTTGAGGGCTGTTTTTTTTTTTATTTAGACTCCTAGCATTGAGCAGTAAGACCTTAAGGTTGATTGGAGAGTTTTTCACTATGTCTGTAGCTTTGCCTTTTTGATATTGCCTAAAAAGGCTCTAAAAGGATGGGTAATGTTTTAAACAATATCTAAAAGACTAGGGGGACAGGTGTAGCCCATCCTTGGCAAAGCAATATGATCTGTTGACCATGTCCTGCCATGCTGAAACATATTGGACTCCCCTGGAGTGACACCAGAAACTAAGCCAGTTATTAAAATCAGTAATTGTTTGTTCATACTATGGCATCATCCTTGGTGAAGGTATATTGCCGCCCAGTGCAAGGCTCATACCTGCTTGTAGGAAGAAAACACTAGAGGCCAGCATAAGTAGTCCAATACTTTATTATAGTCACTTCAAAAAGGACATAAAAATGCCTGCTTGTGACACATATTCTGAGAGATTCATTATGTCTCTTTTCACATAGTCCATTGAGGTACGATTGAGATCATTTCCACACACACATGGGCTAAGACAGAATCATATTGGTAATCCTAAATTTTTAGGCTGCTGCTGGTAGTTTAGCAGGGGGAGGCAGCTCTGAAAAGTCTTTGGGATAGAAAGTATTCACTTCCTTGTCCAGGAAAAATGGGTCTATATTAGATCACCGACCGAATACTTACAAAAGCGAACAATGATTAATCGACCCTATGTAAGTGAAAGCTTACAATGTTGAACTGTCAGAACAGCGATTTTTTTTCCAAGGGAAAAAATTGCTGTTCCAACAAAAAAATAAAAAATAAAAAACAAAACACTTTAAACATTACATTAAGTGGGGGGCTTCACCCCCACACCCCCCGATGGGGGGGGGCCTCCCCCTACTTAAATATACCAACTCTGAGACCGCACTACAATGCCGAAAATGGCAAAGTAACAAAGTGGCCAAGCGAATTCTTTCCCAGGGAAAAATTTGCTTAAAAGCAACTTTGATATTTTGCCATTTCAGTCTTTTAATTTCGACCAAGATGCATTCTTTCGAATGCATCTTCAGTCTTCTAATAGGAACCCAGAAAAACAATGCTTTTTGACCTAACATTAATTCCACCTTCAGTTCTTGCATTCAATGAAGGGAAGAGAGAAAGGGCATGTTTAAAAATGCCTTGTAATGTACTTTGTCAAACTGCTGCATTCTGCTTCACAGAAAGTTTCATCTTTTGGGTAGCTAATTTCTTAGAGGTGATAGCTGCATTTGACAGTATCATTTTGTTTGAGAAACACTGTTTTACTGACATGATCTAGCATGCTCACCAATTTTCTTTTAAATTTTGATGCCATTGACTTTGTTATATTAGAACAGTCAGGGATATAGTGTCTCCTAGGTGGTACATGGACCATTGGACGTCTGACAATTGGAACTGAGAGTTGTCGAAGCAGCTGACATCCCATCCATGATTTCTGATGTTCAAGTCAGTCAGTCAGTGTTTCTTCATTCAGAAAAGGATATTTATTATTTATGAAGTTATTACATTTTATTAAATGAAATTTCTGTGGCTGGTGGCTTCCAAAGACTGATGGGGAATTAACTAAGGAAGCCAAATCACTTCTCTCATGGCCATGGCTGTACTTTTTCATCTCTCCTGTGTTGGAAATCTCTGTGAATTTCCTCAGTCTGTTGTTACAACATTAAGAATTCAGATGCAATGCAAAGGTGAAGCCTATGCAATCATCCACAGTACCTAAATGCCATTCTAGTGGGAAAATCCTATTAAGAAAAAAAAATTACCAAATATCCATGAGTGAAATCTCAGTATTCTCAGCCCCTAATGTTAAAGGCAGTTTTGCTGGATATCTCTAGCTGTACATTTCATCATGTTTCCTTAACAGAAGTATCTGCTTTCCTTCTGTGCATTTAATTTCATGAAAGATCTAGGAATGTTTGGATATATCCTTGTTCAGTCCATCTCTGGATTATTAGTAAGTGAATTATAAGGGCTTAAACTACCATAGAAATATACGGCTTGGTTGGATGTATAAAAACCTATAATGAATGCACCTTCATTACTGTCATTTCAGTAGACCTTTGTTCCTTGGTTGCATTCAGGATAATCTCTTAATTTAATTTTGGAGCATCAAGACTAACAATATGCATTCCTTTTCCTAGTGTGACTTGTGCTGTAACCTAGAATTCATAGGTTCATAGGTAAGTACTACACACATTCATAGGTAAGTACTACACAGGTTCATGGGTAAGTACTACATAGGTTCATAGATAAGTACTACACAGGTTCATAGGTAAGTACTACACAGGATGTTCTTTGTGTTTCACTGTTGCAGTCATCACATTTGGGTTATCTGCTTGAAGGTAGCCCTCAGTCAGCCTGATTAACAAAGTCTTGGGTCCTGCGTCGGTTGCTGTCCCTTCTTCAATGACGTCAAGTCGTCAGGGGTATAAAACATGCAGCCAACGCCATTACATCAGTCTTTCTTGCCGTGCGGTGCCCGAAGCAGAAGCAGTTCGCAAGTGCCGGTCAGCCGACTCCTAAAATTTTCGTTTTCGAGTTTCAGAACCGAAGTCTTTAACTAAAGCTAAGTACCCCATTGGGGAAACCTTTTCTTGCTCCTTACCGATGTCAGTAAAAGTTAAAAATTGCATTACTTGTGAAAAGCAAATACCTCATAAAGATTTTCATTCGTACTGTATTCCTTGTCTAGGCCCTGACCACGATGTACCTTGCTGTCGGTTTTGTGCTATATTTAATCAGTGCACTATACGTCGTTGGTATATTTTCGCCTCTAAATATTTTGGTTCTCGGTTTAATTATCCAGAAATGTTGTCAGTTAGCCATCCGACTACCGGGATTCTGAAAAAATGCAAAAATAAAGACAGAGACAGGTCGCCGAGGTCCAAAACTGCCAACGATGCTTCTCCTAAGCCAGTCGCCAGTTAGCCGGTACTCAGTAAGGCGCTTTTGCAACCCCTGATAGCCGCTACTTCTGATTCGCAGGCCTCTACTGAGACCTGTTCGGAGTCCGGTATGCCGCGAGATGCTTCAACTATGGAACCTGCGGATGTCTCTACCTTGGATGGGTCTGGAGCCGCTACGCAGGCACCGGCTTCTGAGGGTGTATTCAGGCCTATGGACTTGCATATTAAACCAACACCTCCTTCTTCACTTAGGCCTATATCTCGAACCATGCCTAAAAAAATGATACCCAGGCCACATGCTCAGGCCTCTATGCCTAAAAAACAAATGATAAGAATGGCTGAAGATTTAATAACTCTAATCAGGGGTAGCCAACCCCCCTTTCTAAGAGGCCTAGGACTGAAGTTGTTTATGAATCTTCTGACCAGGATTCTGTTTTTCTGATTCTTCTGATGATCTGGATTTGCTCTTATCTACTTATGAGGATTCTGATGCAAAGGACTCTATTCCCTCTGCTTCCCCTCCAGAGGATTTTTCTTTTGGGGAAACCTTGCATACTCTAAGGGAGTATTTCCACTAGGAAAGCCAGGATTTTTCTGATTCAAAAAAGAGGCTTAGGGATTTCTTACTCCTACATCAGCATAGGCCTTTAGCTATTCATCCTGTACTGGACATTGTTGATAATGCTTTTTCGGAATCTAGTTTCGCCCCTGATTCTTTGCCTCCTGCTACCAGAAAACCTGACAGATACTACAGGATCCCTGAGTCACACAAGTTTCTTTTTAAAAATCCAATTGCGGATTCAGAGACTATTTCACAGGGGCCCAAGGGCATTAAGGCTTCTACTGCTAAAAATCCTACCCCTTCTGATAGAGACTCCAGGGCGCTGGATAGATGGGGTAAGAAGGCTTACACTTCTGCAACCTTGGCCATTAGGGCTTTAAACTGCCAGTTTCATATGTTAAAGTATCCGCAACATGTTATTGGATTGCTTAAACAGAAAATTATGTTGATTCCTGACTGTATGGAAAATAAAGAATTACAGGATTTAATGCATTCTGCTGAACAAGTTGGAAAACATACTTTGCAATGTGGTTTTGATTCTTTAGAAGCCTCTTGCAGGGCTGCTGTTACTGGGTCTGTGCTCAGAAGGCATGCTTGGTTAAAGGAGCAATCCTTGCCTGATCATGTTAAAGCTAAATTGTTGTATGCTCCCTTAAATCAGGACCGCCAGTTTAGCAACAAGGCCGAGGAGGTTCTTAAAAAGTTGGAAGATAAAGCTAAATTTATGCAGACTGTTAAAGATTTCTTACAAGTTCAGCCTCCTAGATTTAGTAGGCACTGGCCCTCTAAGAATTGGTCCTTTCCAGCCCCTTCCAGGTCTTCTCAAGCCAAACCCAGACACAGCAAAAGCCCCAGGTTTCAGTCCCAGGGGACACACAGGACTAAGCAGTGGGGGGCCTCCACTTCCAAATCTGGGAGTAATAACACTCCCCGCTATGGTAAACTGTCTCAGTGACTTCCATTTAAAATTTCCAAGCACTTATCAACTGACTGCCCCTTTGAGGGGAAAGATTGCTCTTCATGCAAGAACTGGGAACTCATTACCCAGGACAAATGGGTTTTAAATATAGTGTCCCAGGGATAAGGATTTCACTTCCACACATTGTCAACACCAAGCGGGTGGCCGGACCTACCCCCAAATCAGTGGGCAGAGGCCCAAAAACAAGTACTTTCTCTCTTAAGCATGGGGGCTATTCAACTGGTACCAGAAGAGGAAAAGGGACAAGGTTTCTACTCGAGACTTTTCCTATCCTGGACCTGCCTACTCTAAACCCCTTTTTGGAAATTCCAAAATTCAAGATGCTGACTCTTCACCAATTACTTCCTATGCTAGGCAAAGATGCCTGGTTGGCAACACTAGATTTAAATGAAGCATACCTACACATCCCAATCAGGGAATCTTGCAGAAGATACCTATGCTTCAAAGCAGGCTACACTCACTATCAGTTCTCTGCACTGCCCTTTGGCTTATCTACTATGCCCAGAGTATTCACAAAGTGCCTAGCTCCAGTTATTACACTTTGCAGGCAAAGAAATATTCAAATATACCCATACCTGGACAATTGTCTAATTCAAGCAGAAATCCAGGACATACTTTTGATTCATCTGGCCTTTGTACAAAGGGTTCTAACTTGTCTGGTGTACACCATAAATGAAAAGAAATCACACCTGGTACCCTGTCAACATATTATATGCCTGGGCGCAAGCTTGAATACAACTTCCCAGATGGCTTATCTCACGCCAGAGAAACAAATTCATTTGACAACCTACTTCAAACAAGTGGCCACAAAAACCCTGCTATCTGCAAGACAAATACTGCAATCCTTGGGGTTCATGGCCTCCTGCATTCTTCTAATTTCATATGCAAGACTGCATATGAGGAAACTACAGTGGTATCTAAAAAGCCTAGGGTGTCAACATTCTCAGGATCTAGAAGCAATGATTCCTATCATACCTTGCCTATGCCTAGAATTCCTTTGGTGGGCAGAGGCCTGCCACCAAAACAAGGGACTACCTTTCACACCACCCCTTGCCACCCAAACCCTAACAACAGACACATCAGACTATGCATGGGGGGCTCACCTGGCAGGGAAGTGCATTCAGGGCAAATAGAACCCAAGTCAAATGCACCTGCATATCAATCAAAAAGAAATGTTAGCTGTACAGAATGCTCTGACAGCCTTCAAGGACCACATTCTTCCAGGACAACTTATGGTAAAGAATGACAACACCACTGTTATGTGGTACATAAACAAGCAGGGGGAACCCACTCATATCCTCTCTGCAGACCAGCCATGGCATTGTGGAACACAGCCTTCGGCTACTAAGTGAACCTACAAGCTCAATTCCTGCCAGGAAAATTAAATACACTGGCAGATGGACTAAGCAGAAACCTCATGGACCCACACGAATGGAAACTGGAACCAAGGATTTTCAACATGTTGACAAGCAAATGGGGGAACCCAGATATAGATCTGTTTGCCTCTCCCCAGAACTACCAATTGGACATATTTTGCACAAGGACTCCTCACAAGCAAGCCTGGAAAGTGGATGCTCTGTCCTTCAGCTGGAAAAACTTATCAGTGTATGCCTTCCCCCCTCTGCCTCTTCTTTCCAAAGTACTACTAAAAATCAAACAGGCCAAATCAAGGATGATTTTGATTGCTCCAGACTGGCCACGCCAACACTGGCATCCCCTCCTACGTAGTGTGTCACGGTTATCCCCATGGCACCTGCCTCAGACTCCTTCCCTGTTGTCTCAGCAGAAGAACCAGATTCTGCACCCTCAGCTTCTAACACTGAACCTTGCAGCCTGGCTAATTACATAATCTCTCCTCTACCATCCCTCAGAAACCTGTGATGGATATCATTTTAGAGGCAAGGAGGCCTAGTACTAGAAAATCTTATGCTGAAAAATGGAAAAGATTCTGTGCCTGGAACCAGTCTCAAGGGATGAGCACAGCAGCACCCAATTTACCTCAGATTTTTCAATACTTAACTGAGATGCTTCACAAGGGCCTGTCTTTTTCCTCCATTAAAATCCATGCCTCAGCCATTTCAGCTCATTATAGCACAGAACCTCCCTTCTTCTCTCATCCATTGCTCAAGCAGTTCCTCAGAGAGGCGAAAAATTTGAGACCACCCAGGAGAGCTCCAACCCCATCCTGGGACCTTAACTTTGCTTTGGAGAAACTCACTCTACCTCCTTTCGAGCCAGCTGCTACTGCAGACTTAAAATTTCTTTCTTTCTTGGAAAACACCTTTTCTTTTAGCAATCACTTCAGCTAGAAGGGTTTCTGAATTACATGCCCTTATGGCAGTGAGCCTTTCATCATCTTTTATGCGAAAAGAGTGTCCCTCAGAACCAATCCATCCTTCATGCCCAAGGTGGTATCCAGTGGCTCTTAATCAGTCTATTCATTTGCCAACCTTCCTTCCCAATCCACAGAACAAGGGGGAACGGATACTGCATTCCTTAGATGTGCACAGACAGCTTAGATTCTACTTGGACAGGACTAAACCTCAAAGGAAATCTGAACAACTGCTGGTGGCATTTGCTGCAGGGGCAGAGGGGAAGGCTATTTCAAAGCAAACCATTTCTAAATGGATAGGCCATTGCATTCATTTCTGCTATAAGCACCATGGAAAACCTATCCCACAGGGGATCAGACCTCACTCCACCAGGGCTGCATCTACCTCTACAGCCTTTCTCAGAGGTGTCCCTACCGGGGACATCCTAGAGGCTGCTACCTGGAGTTCTGTACATACTTTCATCAAGCATTATCATTTGCCAATTTTCTCTAAATCCAGAGCTGGCTTTGAAACTGCAGTCTTGCAGGGCCTTATAGCTGGTCCTAATGCTATCTAAATTCCTCCTCCCAACCACAGCTTTGGGAATCTACCCAAATGTAATAACTGCAACAGTGAAACATGAAGAACATAGTTCAGTTGTGTACACTTACCATGAATGTAGATGTTCAAGTGTATTCACTGTTGCAGTCCTGGTTACCCTCCTTCCAGCCCCCTGACTTCTTTTCACTATACCTCTACTTTCCTTTGCTATGCTTAAAAGCCTTTTTGGTGTATTTGCTTTTTTGTTGGAGGTATATCATTGTACTTTTATATTTAATTGCTCCCCATTAGGGGGGCACCTGACATCTGGGGCAGGAAAAACTGATGTAATGGCGTTGGCTGCATGTTTTATACCCCTGATGACCTGATGTCGTGGAAGAAGGGACAGCAACTGATGCAGGACCCAAAACTTTGTTAATCAGGCCGACTGAGGGCTACCTGCAAGCAGATAACCCAGTGTAATGACTGCAACAGTGAATACACTCGAACATCTGCATTTATGGTAAGTGTACACAACTGTACTTTGATGGGTAAGTACTACATAGGTTCATAGATACGTACTACACAGGTTCATAGTTAAGTACTACACAGGTTCATGGGTAAGTACTACATAGGTTCATAGATAAGTACTACACAGGTTCATAGGTAAGTACTTCACAGGTTCATAGGTAAGTACTAGGCCAGCTGCCCTTGTTGGCCATTTCAACGTTTAAGGGAATTTCTTGAACTTAGGTGACAGAAGAATGTCTATTAGTGTTAAAAAAACTAAGTAATTATGATACCACACTTAGCTTCTAGGACAACTGCCCCCTTCACCCTATCCTGACAATATGCCTGTGAGGATTTCTTAATTAATGTTGGTTACCTTTAATGAGTTGTAACATCAAATCCATCCATCCATCCAACTATCCGTCCATCCATCCATCCACAATACCTTTTTCTCATTTTTGCACGTGAGGTTGCGGTGTCACATGATTAACTGATATTATTGTCAGAGAAAGTTGTTTTGAATCATCTGTGAACAAAACACACTGATGGTATGCCTAATTATGTCTGAATATTACAGAACAAACCAAACCCATATTTTCTTATAAAAATTCTGGCTATTTTAAGTATGTTATACTGCCTTAATGCAAAAGGAAAACATACTTTGTAGACTGTCAGTTCATTATTTTTTAGCTCTGAGTGGTGAATACGTCTAATAAGATTGCTGTTCCACCAATAAAGTAGTGATTTAGTGACAAAATGTTTCTTGATAGATGTTATTTTATTTATTCTTTTTAAGAAATAAGATATTTTTTTCAGATTGCTGCTAAATGAATGATTCATTTTTGTAGATTGATGGATGGTGTTAGGTTCATATTGCTGGAGATGAAATCCTACAGTTTTGTTTTTATTTGTAAAAGTAGAATCTTACTATATCCTCTTTACAAAATAAATAATGTAAGAAATGAAAAGATCCACAGCTAAGATTTACTGCTGCCGCCAAACTGTAATATTTTGTAATTTATGTACCCTGGACTGGTGAAACCAGAGAACTTTTCTTACTGCCTAATGTAGATTTAAAAAAGAAAATAACCAGGCATTTATTTAGGAAATAACACCACAAATACTGTAATTTCACACATGGCCTGAGTGAAATAAAAGTAACAGTTATATATTTTAAAATAGTGAATCTTAAAATTATTTCTTCTTGAGGTTTTCTGCTCCTATCAATCTTTGTAACGGCCTTCACTAAAGAAAAAGAAAAAAAAAAAAACTGACATGATCTGAGAATTTGGTGAAGGCACTGGTGCTGGTTGAAAATACTACTTCCTTCTTCTAAAACAAAACATAACCCCAACACAACTGCTCTGCTTAGAACTGACCAACAGAAATCTGATCCTGTGCTTTCAGTTAA
The DNA here is from genome assembly GCF_019279795.1 of Protopterus annectens. Classification (NCBI taxonomy): domain Eukaryota; kingdom Metazoa; phylum Chordata; order Ceratodontiformes; family Protopteridae; genus Protopterus; species Protopterus annectens. The sequence goes on along the minus strand of NC_056743.1, from coordinate 1,109,496,457 downwards.
TATGCACAAAGTCTGAACATATTTTCCAGAATGTTCTGACTACTCGTGTCATCAGACTTGAGTCTTCCATCAGTGATAATAAATAACATTTCTTATTATTTTTGCTTTCATCTTGACTACTAGTTTAGTTTTCTGTCTCTTGCTGCATACATCTCATCTCCTAATCCTTGGAGGATCATAATACATATCTGTATGTGTTGATTTTTATGTATTATTTGTTAACTGGCTAAAATCATACCTCTCAGATGTCCCTGATTTCAGCCCAGTATTTTGTTCTTTCCTTGTTGAACTTGATTTTTTGAGCCACAGTGGTGCATTACAGTCAACAAATATTTATA